>NC_052340.1:40848877-40856377 GCF_016432855.1 Salvelinus namaycush | reverse complement strand
ACCCCACCATCAACCAGGTACATGTCTTTAACTCCAGCAGACCACACCCCACCATCAACCAGGTACATGTCTTTAACTCCAGCAGACCACACCCCACCATCAACCAGGTACATGTCTTTAACTCCAGCAGACCACACCCCACCATCAACCAGGTATGTGTCTTTAACTCCAGCAGACCACACCCCACCATCAACCAGGTACATGTCTTTAACTCCAGCAGACCACACCCCACCATCAACCAGGTACATGTCTTTAACTCCAGCAGACCACACCCCACCATCAACCAGGTACATGTCTTTAACTCCAGCAGACCACACCCCACCATCAACCAGGTACATGTCTTTAACTCCAGCAGACCACACCCCACCATCAACCAGGTACGTGTCTTTAACTCCAGCAGTTCTATAGAAATTAACCTGCATAGAGATCTGGAACATTACACTAGAACTGCCACTTATATCATTACATACAACTTCTTTGCTCAGCCATTCTTTTTTTGGGGGGGGGGGGTTCTATATTGACTTGCTGTTTCTCCCGCAGGTCTTTGTTGATGGGGAGGAGCCAGTGAAAAAGCCTCTGGACGGGATCTATGATGTGGACACTGCCAGGGAGAGCGTGGTAAGTAGGCATCACGCACGCACGCACGCACGCACGCACGCACGCACGCACGCACGCACGCACGCACACACACACACACACACACACACACACACACACACACACACACACACACAGCCAGGTAAGTAGGCATCTGCTACTGAGGCATCAGTCAAAGAACAGATTGAACTTCATTTACAAAATCTTTAGGCTGGTAGGGAAACACTATTTACAGTGTGTCTGTTTCCTAGAAGAGTGAAGAAGAGACTTCCTCGGGTCAACAGTCAGTCACATGTACAGTTAGCAGTGGTGTAAAGTACTTCAGTAAAAATACTTTAAAGTACTACTTAAGTCGTTTTTTGGGGTATCTGTACTTTACTATTTATATATTTTGACTACTTTTACTTCACTACATTCATAAAGAAAATACTGTACTTTTTACGCCATACATTTTCCCTGACAAACAAAAGTACTCGATACATCTTGAATGCTTAGCAGGACAGGAAAATAATCAAATTCACACACTTATCAAGAGAACATCCCTGGTCGTCCCTACTGCCTCTGATCTGGCGGACTCACGAAACCAACATGCTTTGTTTGTAAATGATGTCTGAGTGTTGGAGTGTGACCCTGGCTATCTGTAAATACATTTTTTTTTAAACTAGAAAAATCTGGTTTGCTTAAAATAAGGAATTATAAATTATTTTTACTGATGATACTTAAGTATATTTTTAACCAAATACTTTTTGACTTTTACTCAAGTTGTATATTACTGGGTGACTTTTACTTTTACTTGAGTCATTTTATATTACGGTATCTTTACTTTTCCTCAAATATGACAGTTGGGTACTTTTCCACCACTGACAGGTAGTTATGCAGATAGGTAGTTATAAACAATGTCTTTCTATCTCTCCAGAAGAGTCACGAGGGGACAGCGAAGAGCCTTCCTCAGGTCAACTCAGACAGTCACATGACAGACAGTGATATCTGGGTGCCTGACCACCTGACCCCGTCCTGGGTGTGTCTTCCTAACGACCAGCCTGTCCTCGCCATCATCCAGCCTGGAGAGTCTGCTCTGTACGTTCTGGAGACCGTCTGCAAGGTAACCACCAACTTAACTAACCTACACCGGAGACCGTCTGCAAGGTAACTAGCAACTTAACCAACCTACACCGGAGACCATCTGCAAGGTAACTAGCAACTTAACTAACCTACACTGGAGACCGTCTGCAAGGTAACTAGCAACTTAACTAACCTACACCGGAGACCGTCTGCAAGGTAACTAGCAACTTAACTAACCTACACCGGAGACCGTCTGCAAGGTAACTAGCAACTTAACTAACCTACACCGGAGACCATCTGCAATGTAACTAGCAACTTAACTAACCTACACCGGAGACCATCTGCATGGTAACTAGCAACTTAACTAACCTACACCGGAGACCGTCTGCATGGTAACTAGCAACTTAACTAACCTACACCGGAGACCGTCTGCAAGGTAACTAGCAACTTAACTAACCTACACCGGAGACCGTCTGCAAGGTAACTAGCAACTTAACTAACCTACACCGGAGACCGTCTGCATGGTAACTAGCAACTTAACTAACCTACACCGGAGACCGTCTGCAGCTTTCCAGAGTAGAGGACATTGATGTTATGCCTCATCACACC
The DNA here is from genome assembly GCF_016432855.1 of Salvelinus namaycush. Lineage (NCBI taxonomy): Eukaryota > Metazoa > Chordata > Actinopteri > Salmoniformes > Salmonidae > Salvelinus > Salvelinus namaycush. Next base: position 40,854,109 of record NC_052340.1, on the reverse strand, counting down.
AAGTGGTCCGTCCATCTCTTCCTGTCCTGGGCTAGTTTAGTGTTCTCGTGACAGTGTTGTATAATACTTCCAGGTTATTCTCTTTGACCCTTGTGATGGTACGTGAGAAAGGGTTAACTGGCCATTTTGATTTCACCAACAACAACAACAAAATGAATCAAATCAAGTCGATTTGTTAGTGAAAACGGGTGGCAGACAGATAATAATGATCTAACACGTTAACATGCCTCTCGACAGAACATAACAGGACTGATGTCAGTCCATGACTTCCCAGTTATTTCTCCACAATCATCGCTCCCCACAGACGGGGAAGACTGGACAGACACTCACAGGCATTATGGCTGCTACCTCAGACTGACAACAGGCATTATGGCTGCTACCTCACACTGAGAACAGGCATTATGGCTGCTACCTCACACTGACAACAGGCATTATGGCTGCTACCTCACACTGAGAACAGGCATTATGGCTGCTACCTCACACTGAGAACAGGCATTATGGCTGCTACCTCACACTGACAACAGGCATTATGGCTGCTACCTCACACTGACACAGGCATTATGGCTGCTACCTCACACTGACACAGGCATTATGGCTGCTACCTCACACTGAGAACAGGCATTATGGCTGCTACCTCACACTGAGAACAGGCATTATGGCTGCTACCTCACACTGAGAACAGGCATTATGGCTGCTACCTCACACTGACACAGGCATTATGGCTGCTACCTCACACTGACAACAGGCATTATGGCTGCTACCTCACACTGAGAACAGGCATTATGGCTGCTACCTCACACTGACAACAGGCATTATGGCTGCTACCTCACACTGACACAGGCATTATGGCTGCTACCTCACACTGACAACAGGCATTATGGCTGCTACCTCACACTGACAACAGGCATTATGGCTGCTACCTCACACTGAGAACAGGCATTATGGCTGCTACCTCACACTGACAACAGGCATTATGGCTGCTACCTCACACTGACAACAGGCATTATGGCTGCTACCTCACACTGACAACAGGCATTATGGCTGCTACCTCACACTGACAACAGGCATTATGGCTGCTACCTCACACTGAAATTAGCTCAGTAATGAGACAGGAACTGAGTCCCTCCATCTCCCCCCGTTCCCCTCCATCTCCCCCCGTTCCCCTCCATCTCCCCCCCGTTCCCCTCCATCTCGCCCCTGTTCCCCTCCATCTCCCCCCCGTTCCCCTCCATCTCCCCCCCGTTCCCCTCCGTCTCCCCCCCGTTCCCCTCCGTCTCCCCCCCCGTTCCCCTCCGTCTCCCCCCCGTTCCCCTCCGTCTGTCCGTCTCCCCCCCGTTCCCCTCCGTCTGTCCGTCTCCCCCCCGTTCCCCTCCGTCTGTCCGTCTCCCCCCCGTTCCCCTCCGTCTGTCCGTCTCCCCCCGTTCCCCTCCGTCTCCCCCCCGTTCTCCTCCGTCTCCCCCCGTTCCCCTCCATCTCCCCCCCGTTCCCCTCCATCTCCCCCCCGTTCTCCTCCATCTCCCCCCCCGTTCTCCTCCATCTCCCCCCCCGTTCTCCTCCATCTCCCCCCCCCGTTCCCCTCCATCTCCCCCCCCGTTCTCCTCCATCTCCCCCCCCCCGTTCCCCTCCATCTCCCCCCCGTTCCCCTCCATCTTCCCCCCCGTTCCCCTCCATCTCCCCCCGTTCCCCTCCATCTCCCCCCCGTTCCCCTCCATCTCCCCCCCGTTCCCCTCCATCTCCCCCCTGTTCCCCTCCATCTCCCCCTGGCTCACACAGACTTCCTCATGCTAAAATGAATAGTCGCGCACGTTCAAATCATTAAATGTACTGAGATTACGTCGGTCAAATAAAGTCGGTTTCAAATGTTTAGCGTCTTGCTATATTATAGTACTTTACAGTATATGTGTTCTGAAATGAAGTGGCCATATTTTCACTAATAGGTTGTTATTATTAAGATGGTTTAACATGCGTACATCTTCAACACAGTTTACAGGAAGTGTTGATCAGCTTGTTATTCAGATGGTTTAACATGCGTACATCTTCAACACAGTTTACAGGAAGTGTTGATCAGCTTGTTATTCAGATGGTTTAACATGCGTACATCTTCAACACAGTTTACAGGAAGTGTTGATCAGCTTGTTATTAAGATGGTTTAACATGCGTACATCTTCAACACAGTTTACAGGAAGTGTTGATCAGCTTGTTATTAAGATGGTTTAACATACGTACATCTTCAACACAGTTTACAGGAAGTGTTGATCAGCTTGTTATTAAGATGGTTTAACATACGTACATCTTCAACACAGTTTACAGGAAGTGTTGATCAGCTTGTTATTAAGATGGTTTAACATGCGTACATCTTCAACACAGTTTACAGGAAGTGTTGATCAGCTTGTTATTAAGATGGTTTAACATGCGTACATCTTCAACACAGTTTACAGGAAGTGTTGATCAGCTTGTTATTAAGATGGTTTAACATACGTACATCTTCAACACAGTTTACAGGAAGTGTTGATCAGCTTGTTATTAAGATGGTTTAACATACGTACATCTTCAACACAGTTTACAGGAAGTGTTGATCAGCTTGTTATTAAGATGGTTTAACATGCGTACATCTTCAACACAGTTTACAGGAAGTGTTGATCAGCTTGTTATTAAGATGGTTTAACATGCGTACATCTTCAACACAGTTTACAGGAAGTGTTGATCAGCTTGTTATTAAGATGGTTTAACATGCGTACATCTTCAACACAGTTTACAGGAAGTGTTGATCAGCTTGTTATGAAGATGGTTTAACATGTGTACATCTTCAACACAGTTTACAGGAAGTGTTGATCAGCTTGTTATTAAGATGGTTTAACATGCGTACATCTTCAACACAGTTTACAGGAAGTGTTGATCAGCTTGTTATTAAGATGGTTTAACATGCGTACATCTTCAACACAGTTTACAGGAAGTGTTGATCAGCTTGTTATGAAGATGGTTTAACATGTGTACATCTTCAACACAGTTTACAGGAAGTGTTGATCAGCTTGTTATGAAGATGGTTTAACATGCGTACATCTTCATCACAGTTTACAGGAAGTGTTGATCAGCTTGTTATGAAGATGGTTTAACATGCGTACATCTTCAACACAGTTTACAGGAAGTGTTGATCAGCTTGTTATTAAGATGGTTTAACATGCGTACATCTTCAACACAGTTTACAGGAAGTGTTGATCAGCTTGTTATTAAGATGGTTTAACATGCGTACATCTTCATCACAGTTTACAGGAAGTGTTGATCAGCTTGTTATTAAGATGGTTTAACATGCGTACATCTTCATCACAGTTTACAGGAAGTGTTGATCAGCTTGTTATTAAGATGGTTTAACATGCGTACATCTTCAACACAGTTTACAGGAAGTGTTGATCAGCTTGTTATGAAGATGGTTTAACATGCGTACATCTTCAACACAGTTTACAGGAAGTGTTGATCAGCTTGTTATTAAGATGGTTTAACATGCGTACATCTTCAACACAGTTTACAGGAAGTGTTGATCAGCTTGTTATTAAGATGGTTTAACATGCGTACATCTTCAACACAGTTTACAGGAAGTGTTGATCAGCTTGTTATTCAGATGGTTTAACATGCGTACATCTTCAACACAGTTTACAGGAAGTGTTGATCAGCTTGTTATTCAGATGGTTTAACATGCGTACATCTTCAACACAGTTTACAGGAAGTGTTGATCAGCTTGTTATTCAGATGGTTTAACATGCGTACATCTTCGACACAGTTTACAGGAAGTGTTGATCAGCTTGTTGTTAAGATGGTTTAACATGCGTACATCTTCAACACAGTTTACAGGAAGTGTTGATCAGCTTGTTATTAAGATGGTTTAACATGCGTACATCTTCAACACAGTTTACAGGAAGTGTTGATCAGCTTGTTATTCAGATGGTTTAACATGCGTACATCTTCAACACAGTTTACAGGAAGTGTTGATCAGCTTGTTATTAAGATGGTTTAACATGCGTACATCTTCAACACAGTTTACAGGAAGTGTTGATCAGCTTGTTATTCAGATGGTTTAACATGCGTACATCTTCAACACAGTTTACAGGAAGTGTTGATCAGCTTGTTGTGAAGATGGTTTAACATGCGTACATCTTCAACACAGTTTACAGGAAGTGTTGATCAGCTTGTTATTAAGATGGTTTAACATGCGTACATCTTCAACACAGTTTACAGGAAGTGTTGATCAGCTTGTTATTCAGATGGTTTAACATGCGTACATCTTCGACACAGTTTACAGGAAGTGTTGATCAGCTTGTTATTCAGATGGTTTAACATGCGTACATCTTCAACACAGTTTACAGGAAGTGTTGATCAGCTTGTTATTAAGATGGTTTAACATGCGTACATCTTCAACACAGTTTACAGGAAGTGTTGATCAGCTTGTTGTGAAGATGGTTTAACATGCGTACATCTTCAACACAGTTTACAGGAAGTGTTGATCAGCTTGTTATTAAGATGGTTTAACATGCGTACATCTTCAACACAGTTTACAGGAAGTGTTGATCAGCTTGTTGTGAAGATGGTTTAACATGCGTACATCTTCAACACAGTTTACAGGAAGTGTTGATCAGCTTGTTATTAAGATGGTTTAACATGTGTACATCTTCAACACAGTTTACAGGAAGTGTTGATCAGCTTGTTATTCAGATGGTTTAACATGCGTACATCTTCAACACAGTTTACAGGAAGTGTTGATCAGCTTGTTGTTAAGATGGTTTAACATGCGTACATCTTCAACACAGTTTACAGGAAGTGTTGATCAGCTTGTTATTAAGATGGTTTAACATGCGTACATCTTCAACACAGTTTACAGGAAGTGTTGATCAGCTTGTTGTGAAGATGGTTTAACATGCGTACATCTTCATCACAGTTTACAGGAAGTGTTGATCAGCTTGTTATTAAGATGGTTTAACATGCGTACATCTTCAACACAGTTTACAGGAAGTGTTGATCAGCTTGTTATTAAGATGGTTTAACATGCGTACATCTTCAACACAGTTTACAGGAAGTGTTGATCAGCTTGTTATTCAGATGGTTTAACATGCGTACATCTTCAACACAGTTTACAGGAAGTGTTGATCAGCTTGTTATTAAGATGGTTTAACATGCGTACATCTTCAACACAGTTTACAGGAAGTGTTGATCAGCTTGTTATTCAGATGGTTTAACATGCGT
>NC_052340.1:40686377-40846377 GCF_016432855.1 Salvelinus namaycush | reverse complement strand
TGATTGGTGACGGTAAGGATGAGTCCTGTATGATTGGTGACGGTAAGGATGAGTCCTGTATGATTGGTGACGGTAAGGATGAGTCCTGTATGATTGGCTACGGTAAGGATGATTGGTTACGGTAAGGATGATTGGTTACGGTAAGGGTGATTGGTTACGGTAAGGATGATTGTTTACGGTAAGGATGATTGGTTACGGTAAGGATGATTGGTTACGGTAAGGATGATTGGTTACGGTAAGGATGATTGTTTACGGTAAGGATGATTGTTTACGGTAAGGATGAGTCCTGTATGATTGGCTACGGTAAGGATGAGTCCTGTATGATTGGCTACGGTAAGGATGAGTCCTGTATGATTAGCTACGGTAAGGATGAGTCCTGTATGATTGGCTACGGTAAGGATGATTGGTTAACTTAAGCATAAGTCCTGTATGATTGGTTAGGCACCCTATTCCCTATATAGTGCACTACTTTTGACCAGAGACCTTTGGCACCCTGGTTAAAAGTAGTACACTTTACTACTAAGACAATCGGGTGGCATTTGGGAAGCAGCCAATGTCATTTATGTCCACATTCATAGATCATTTGACTTGCTCAGAATGCAATACTGAAGCACCTCCCCTTTTAATTCCCATCATGTCGTAGTATACAGAGTGAATATTTCCACTAGCGGTTGTGATGTATCCTGTTGTTGACTTCTAGTCACGTCTCTGATTTCCTGTCTTAGACTAATCCCTGTCAGGGCAGAGAAAAGAAATCCCAGGTGATTTTAGTGATGTGCTTTCAATAATGAAGTGTTTCTCTCTCTCTTCCCACTCACTCGCTCACTCTCTCACTCACTCACTCACTCACTCACTCACTCACTCACTCACTCACTCACTCACTCACTCACTCACTCACTCACTCACTCACTCACTCACTCACTCACTCACTCACTCACTCATGTCTCTCTCTCCCTCTCCCTCTCCCTCTCCCTCTCTCTCTCTCTCTCTCTCTCTCCTGTCCTCCAGGGTTCTCCATCTCAGTGGTAGAGGAGGATATGGTGCAGCAGCTCTACATAACAGATGTAAAGGCGGGAGGATTGGCCTTCGCTAGAGGTTCATTACAAATCACAACTCAAATGAGTTTCCATCTCCATTTATCTGTATCTGAGAATATAACAGAACAGACAGACAGACAGAGAGAATAGGGAAGATATCATATGATTCATTTCATGCCAGACAGAGGGCAGGGAGAGGGAAGATATGCTTAGTTTCATGCCAGACAGAGAGGGCAGAGAGGGAAGATATGCTTAGTTTCATGCCAGACAGAGAGGGCAGGGAGAGGGAAGATATGATTAGTTTCATGCCAGACAGAGAGGGCAGAGAGGGAAGATATGCTTAGTTTCATGCCAGACAGAGAGGGCAGAGAGGGAAGATATGCTTAGTTTCATGCCAGACAGAGAGGGCAGGGAGAGGGAAGATATCGTATGATTAGTGTCATGCCAGACAGAGAGGGCAGGGAGAGGGAAGTTATGATTAGTTGCATGACAGACAGAGAGGGCAGGGAGAGGGAAGATATGCTTAGTTTCATGCCAGACAGAGAGGGCAGGGAGAAGGAAGATATGATTAGTGTCATGCCAGACAGAGAGGGCAGGGAGAAGGAAGATATGATTAGTGTCATGCCAGACAGAGAGGGCAGGGAGAGGGAAGATATCATTAGTTTCATGCCAAACAGAGAGGCCAGGGAGAGGGAAGATATGATTAGTTTCATGCCAGACAGAGAGGGCAGGGAGAGGGAAGATATGATTAGTTTCATGCCAAACAGAGAGGCCAGGGAGAGGGAAGATATGATTAGTTTAATGCCAGACAGAGAGGGAAGATGTGATTAGTGTCATGCCAGACAGAGAGGGCAGGGAGAGGGAAGATATGATTAGTTTCATGCCAGACAGAGAGGGCAGGGAGAGGGAAGTTATGATTAGTGTCATGCCAGACAGAGAGGGCAGGGAGAGGGAAGTTATGATTAGTTTCATGCCAGACAGAGAGGGCAGGGAGAGGGAAGTTATGATTAGTTTCATGCCAGACAGAGGAGAGGGAAGATATGATTAGTTTCATGCCAGACAGAGAGGGCAGGGAGAAGGAAGATATGATTAGTGTCATGCCAGACAGAGAGGGCAGGGAGAGGGAAGATATGATTAGTTTCATGCCAGACAGAGAGGGCAGAGAGGGAAGATATGATTAGTTTCATGCCAGACAGAGAAGGCAGGGAGAGGGAAGTTATGATTAGTTTCATGCCAGACAGAGGAGAGGGAAGATATGATTAGTTTCATGCCAAACAGAGAGGCCAGGGAGAGGGAAGATATGATTAGTTTAATGCCAGACAGAGAGGGAAGATGTGATTAGTGTCATGCCAGACAGAGAGGGCAGAGAGGGAAGATATGATTAGTTTCATGCCAGACAGAGAGGGCAGGGAGAAGGAAGATATGATTAGTGTCATGCCAGACAGAGAGGGCAGGGAGAGGGAAGTTATGATTAGTTTCATGCCAGACAGAGAGGGCAGGGAGAGGTAAGTTATGATTAGTTTCATGCCAGACAGAGAGGGCAGGGAGAGGGAAGATATCATTAGTTTCATGCCAAACAGAGAGGCCAGGGAGAGGGAAGATATGATTAGTTTAATGCCAGACAGAGAGGGAAGATGTGATTAGTGTCATGCCAGACAGAGAGGGCAGAGAGGGAAGATATGATTAGTGTCATGCCAGACAGAGAGGGCAGGGAGAGGGAAGATATGATTAGTTTCATGCCAGACAGAGAGGCCAGGGAGAGGGAAGTTATGATTAGTTTCATGCCAGACAGAGAGGGCAGGGAGAGGGAAGATATCATTAGTTTCATGCCAAACAGAGAGGCCAGGGAGAGGGAAGATATGATTAGTTTAATGCCAGACAGAGAGGGAAGATGTGATTAGTGTCATGCCAGACAGAGAGGGCAGAGAGGGAAGATATGATTAGTGTCATGCCAGACAGAGAGGGCAGGGAGAGGGAAGATATGATTAGTTTCATGCCAGACAGAGAGGCCAGGGAGAGGGAAGTTATGATTAGTTTCATGCCAGACAGAGGAGAGGGAAGATATGATTAGTTTCATGCCAAACAGAGAGGCCAGGGAGAGGGAAGATATGATTAGTTTCATGCCAGACAGAGAGGGCAGGGAGAGGGAAGTTATGATTAGTTTCATGCCAGACAGAGAGGGCAGGGAGAGGGAAGATGTGATTAGTGTCATGCCAGACAGAGAGGGCAGGGAGAGGGAAGTTATGATTAGTTTCATGCCAGACAGAGAGGGCAGGGAGAGGGAAGATATGATTAGTTTCATGCCAGACAGAGAGGCCAGGGAGAGGGAAGTTATGATTAGTTTCATGCCAGACAGAGGAGAGGGAAGATATGATTAGTTTCATGCCAAACAGAGAGGCCAGGGAGAGGGAAGATATGATTAGTTTAATGCCAGACAGAGAGGGAAGATGTGATTAGTGTCATGCCAGACAGAGAGGGCAGGGAGAGGGAAGTTATGATTAGTTTCATGCCAGACAGAGAGGGCAGGGAGAGGGAAGATATGATTAGTTTCATGCCAGACAGAGAGGGCAGGGAGAGGGAAGTTATGATTAGTTTCATGCCAGACAGAGAGGGCAGGGAGAGGGAAGATATGATTAGTTTCATGCCAGACAGAGAGGGCAGGGAGAGGGAAGATGTGATTAGTTTCATGCCAGACAGAGAGGGCAGGGAGAGGGAAGATATGATTAGTTTCATGCCAGACAGAGAGGGCAGGGAGAGGGAAGATGTGATTAGTTTCATGCCAGACAGAGAGGGCAGGGAGAGGGAAGATATGATTAGTTTCATGCCAGACAGAGAGGGCAGGGAGAGGGAAGATGTGATTAGTTTCATGCCAGACAGAGGGCAGGGAGAGGGAAGATATGATTAGTTGCATCAGCCATCTCTATACAATCTCCACTGAAAAGTTGGTGGTGGCTGTACAATCATATAATTACTGCAGTTGATGAGACTTTCAAAACTGTGTGTGTGTGTGTGTGTGTGTGTGTGTGTGTGTGTGTGTGTGTGTGTGTGTGTGTGTGTGTGTGTGTGTGTGTGTGTGTGTGTGTGTGTGTGTGTGTGTGTGTGTGAGGGGAATGCTCTCCCCAGTGTTAATGTTGAGGTCAATATGGGGGTGGTGAAGGATTTTTTTTTTTGTTGATATTAATGGCAAAAGGGACTAAAGAACACAGCTATCCAACAGCCTCACGTCTTCTGAGTAGCACAACGATCCTCACGGCCGACATGGTTGAATATGACAACGCACTGACAAGTGTTGTGATGGACCACTTTTATTTATCGTGTGAAGAAAGAGACAGCCTTGAAAATGTTCATCTCGTCTTCGTGTGGTAAATAATCCTCGGTTCATCAAATCAAATCTGCCTGTGCTTGTTAAAGATATGAGAGTGTGTGGGGGGGACGGGGACCTCTTTAGAACCATCTGGCAGAACGCCCAGAATATGTTCTATAAATGAAGCTCGTTGATAATAAAGAATGATTCATTTAAGATTGACTTCGAGTGTCCCTGTGTTGAATTTCCATAACAGTGTATTTGTCCCAAATGGTATCCTAATAGCTACAGGTACCAGTCAACAGTTTGGACACACCTACTTATTCAAGGGTTTTTTCTTTATTTTTACTATTTTCTACATTGTAGAATAGTAGTGAAGACATCACAACTATGAAATAACACATGTGGAATCATGTAGTAACCAACAACCAAAAAAAGTGTTAAACAAATCAAAATATATTTTATATTTGAGATTCTTCAAAGTAGCCACACCTTTTGCCTTGATGACAGCTTTGCACATTCTTGGCATTCTCTCAACCAGCTTCACCTGGAATGCTTTTCCAAAAGTCTTGAAGGAGTTCCCACGTATGCTGAGCACTTGTTGGCTGCTTTTCCTTCACTCTGCGGTCCAACTCATCCCAAACCATCTCAATTGGGTTGAGGTCGTGTGATTGTGGAGGCCAGGTCATCTGATGCAGCACTCTGCTTCTTGGTAAAATAGCCCTTACACAGTCTGGAGGTGTGTTGGGTCATTGTCCTGTTGAAAACAAATGATAGTCCCACTAAGCGCAAACCAGATGGGATGGAATATCGCTGCAGAATGCTGTGGTAGCCATGCTGGTTAAGTGTGCCTTGAATTCTAAATAAATCATTGACAGTGTCACCAGCAAAGCACCATCACACCTCCTCCTCCATGCTTCACGGTGGGAATCACACATGCAGAGATAATCCGTTCACCTACTCTGCGTCTCACAAAGACACGGTGGTTGGAACCAAAAATCAAAAATTTGGTCTCATCAGACCAAAGGACAGATTTCCACCGGCCTAATGTCCATTGCTCGTGTTTCTTGGCCCAAGCAAGTCTGTTCTTCTCATTGGTGTCCTTTAGTAGTGGTTTCTTTGCAGCAGTTTGACCATGAAGGCCTGATTCACTTAGTCTCCTCTGAACAGTTGATGTTGAGATGTGTCTGTTACTTGAACTCTGTGAAGCATTTATTTGGGCTGCAATTTCTGAGGCTGGTAACTCTAATGAACTTATCCTCCGCAGCAGAGGTAACTATGGGTCTTCCTTTCCTGTGACGGTCCTCTTGAAGAAACATTTTCAAAGTTCTTGAAAAGAGAGAGAGAGAGAGATGTTTTCGTCTGGGTTTCTGTAAAGCACTTTGTGACAGCTGCTGATGTAAAAAGGGCTTTTATAAAATACATTTGATTGATTTAGAAAAATAGTCCAACATCCAGTCATTATGCCGTTTTCAGCTGTGCTGTAATTACTATATTTATTTTTGTTCAGCTTGTACAATACATCTCAGATGAGCGTGAATGAGCACACACACTAATATACTGTCTTGGCCCTCCAGGTCTGAATGCGGGGGATGAGATCCTGCAGCTGAATGGGAAGGACTCGTGCAGTCTGAACTTCGGGGACATGAAGGAGGCGTTCTCCCAGGCCTCTCTGTCCCTGACCGTCAACACTCTGCCCTCTACGGACCGACGACAGATCTGTTACCTGCCTCCCCGACGCTCTGACGCACAGGAAAACCTCTACACAGACATCTTCTCTATGAGCCAGGGTGAGTTACAGTAGACCTCTACACTGACGTGTTCTCTGTGAACCAGGGTGAGTTACAGTAGACCTCTACACTGACGTGTTCTCTGTGAACCAGGGTGAGTTACAGTAGACCTCTACACTGACGTGTTCTCTGTGAACCAGGGTGAGTTACAGTAGACCTCTACACTGACGTGTTCTCTGTGAACCAGGGTGAGTTACAGTAGACCTCTACACTGACGTGTTCTCTGTGAACCAGGGTGAGTTACAGTAGACCTCTACACTGACGTGTTCTCTGTGAACCAGGGTGAGTTACAGTAGACCTCTATACTGACGTGTTCTCTGTGAACCAGGGTGAGTTACAGTAGACCTCTATACTGACGTGTTCTCTGTGAACCAGGGTGAGTTACAGTAGACCTCTACACTGACGTGTTCTCTGTGAACCAGGGTGAGTTACAGTAGACCTCTATACTGACGTGTTCTCTGTGAACCAGGGTGAGTTACAGTAGACCTCTACACTGACGTGTTCTCTGTGAACCAGGGTGAGTTACAGTAGACCTCTATACTGACGTGTTCTCTGTGAACCAGGGTGAGTTACAGTAGACCTCTATACTGACGTGTTCTCTGTGAACCAGGGTGAGTTACAGTAGACCTCTATACTGACGTGTTCTCTGTGAACCAGGGTGAGTTACAGTAGACCTCTATACTGACGTGTTCTCTGTGAACCAGGGTGAGTTACAGTAGACCTCTACACTGACGTGTTCTCTGTGAACCAGGGTGAGTTACAGTAGACCTCTATACTGACGTGTTCTCTGTGAACCAGGGTGAGTTACAGTAGACCTCTATACTGACGTGTTCTCTGTGAACCAGGGTGAGTTACAGTAGACCTCTATACTGACGTGTTCTCTGTGAACCAGGGTGAGTTACAGTAGACCTCTATACTGACGTGTTCTCTGTGAACCAGGGTGAGTTACAGTAGACCTCTATACTGACGTGTTCTCTGTGAACCAGGGTGAGTTACAGTAGACCTCTACACTGACGTGTTCTCTGTGAACCAGGGTGAGTTACAGTAGACCTCTATACTGACGTGTTCTCTGTGAACCAGGGTGAGTTACAGTAGACCTCTACACTGACGTGTTCTCTGTGAACCAGGGTGAGTTACAGTAGACCTCTATACTGACGTGTTCTCTGTGAACCAGGGTGAGTTACAGTAGACCTCTACACTGACGTGTTAGGGAACATTCAGGGAACATTTGGGAACCTGGTAATATTGATATGCTAGAAGGACAGCTGCTCACCATGGTCTGTCTGATATGTTGTTGATGTTTGTATTGTTGTTTGTATTGTTGATGTTTGTATTGTTGTTTGTATTGTTGATGTTTGTATTGTTGATGTTTGTATTGTTGATATTCGAATTGTTGACGTTTGTATTGTTGACGTATTGTTGACGTTTGTATTGTTGACGTATTGTTGATGTTTGTATTGTTGATGTATGTGTTGTTTATGTTTGTATTGTTGATGTGGTGTTTATGTTTGTATTGTTGATGTTTGTATTGTTGACGTATTGTTGATGTTTGTGTTGTTGATGTTTGTATTGTTGACGTGGTGTTGATGTTTGTATTGTTGATGTGGTGTTGATGTTTGTATTGTTGATGTTTGTATTGTTGATGTTTGTATTGTTGATGTTTGTGTTGGTTATGTTTGTATTGTTTATGTTTGTATTGTTGATGTGGTGTTTATGTTTGTATTGTTGATGTTTGTATTGTTGACGTATTGTTGATGTTTGTGTTGTTGATGTTTGTATTGTTGACGTGGTGTTGATGTTTGTATTGTTGATGTGGTGTTGATGTTTGTATTGTTGATGTTTGTGTTGTTGACGTGTGTATTGTTGATGTTTGTATTGTTGATGTGGTGTTTATACTCTTCATGTTACAGAGGAGATTCTGGATGACGGGGTTGGTCTGATGCTGGATAGTTCTGGAGACAGCCTGGACGACGACTCCGAGATCTTCTGCGAGGCAGACCGATGCAGAAAGGTAAAGGTCTCTTCTCGTTCCTATTTCACCTCTATTCAAGCAGGGAAGTCCCATTGAGACCAACGTCTCTTTTCCGAGGGAGCCCTGCGTCACCAAAATACAAAGTGTATAATAATGAACTAGTGCTACAAATGACAACAAACATTTCACTTGATGTGATTATGTTGACAGTGTGGTTCACCAGTGGTTCATCGCTGCGCTTCACTGAACATTGTGCTGCACCGTCTGTAATCTGGCGACGTCCCCTCTCTGCACCGTCTGTAATCTAGCGACGTCCCCTCTCTGCACCATATTCTGCACCGTCTATAATCTGGCGACGTCCCCTCTCTGCACCGTCTGTAATCTAGCGACGTCCCCTCTCTGCACCATATTCTGCACCGTCTGTAATCTGGCGACGTCCCCTCTCTGCACCATATTCTGCACCGCCTGTAATCTAGCGACGTCCCCTCCCTGCACCATATTCTGCACCGTCTGTAATCTAGCGACGTCCCCTCTCTGCACCGTCTGTAATCTAGCAACGTCCCCTTTCTGCACCGTCTGTAATCTGGCGACGTCCCCTCTCTGCACCATATTCTGCACCGCCTGTAATCTAGCGACGTCCCCTCTCTGCACCATATTCTGCACCGTCTGTAATCTAGCGACGTCCCCTCTCTGCACCGTCTGTAATCTAGCGACGTCCCCTCTCTGCACCATATTCTGCACCGTCTGTAATCTGGCGACGTCCCCTCTCTGCACCATATTCTGCACCGCCTGTAATCTGGCGACGTCCCCTCTCTGCACCATATTCTGCACCGCCTGTAATCTAGCGACGTCCCCTCTCTGCACCATATTCTGCACCGTCTGTAATCTGGCGACGTCCCCTCTCTGCACCATATTCTGCACCGCCTGTAATCTAGCGACGTCCCCTCTCTGCACCATATTCTGCATCGTCTGTAATCTGGCGACGTCCCCTCTCTGCACCATATTCTGCACCGTCTGTAATCTAGCGACGTCCCCTCTCTGCACCATATTCTGCACCGTCTGTAATCTAGCGACGTCCCCTCTCTGCACCATATTCTGCACCGTCTGTAAACTAGCGACGTCCCCTCTCTGCACCATATTCTGCACCGCCTGTAATCTAGCGACGTCCCCTCTCTGCACCGTCTGTAATCTAGCGTCGTCCCCTCTCTGCACCGTCTGTAATCTAGCGACGTCCCTTCTCTGCACCATAATTCTGCACCGTCTGTAATCTAGCGACGTCCCCTCTCTGCACCATATTCTGCACCGTCTGTAATCTAGCGACATCCCCTCTCTGCACCGTCTGTAATCTAGCGACGTCCCCTCTCTGCACCATATTCTGCACCGTCTGTAATCTAGCGACGTCCCCTCTCTGCACCGTCTGTAATCTGGCGACGTCCCCTCTCTGCACCATATTCTGCACCGTCTGTAATCTAGCGACGTCCCCTCTCTGCACCGTCTGTAATCTAGCGACGTCCCCTCTCTGCACCATATTCTGCACCGTCTGCCACCAACTCATTGACTCTTGGCTGGAGAATAAAGTAATACAGACATACAGTTTCTTCTCACCCCTCCTAATGTGCATGATTTGGACTCTCGTCCGTAACCCAATTTTTCCTTTATCTACGATTGCCAGTTTTACATATGTCTTTTCTCTCTCGCTCCCCCCCCCCTCCAAAAGTAGTGTACTACATAGGGAATAGGGTCCTATTTTTGACTTAGCCAACCCTGGCCTCACTGCAAGACAACCAGTGTGTTCCTGTTGACCTCAGAGCAGCCTTCTAAAAAACAAACTGCTCTCAGAAGCCATGTGGAGAAATTATTGCCCCCCTGATTATCTCTCTGAAGCCATGTGGAGAAATGATTGCCCCCTGATTATCTCTCTGAAGCCATGTGGAGAAATGATTGCCCCCCCTGATTATCTCTCTGAAGCCATGTGGAGAAATGATTGCCCCCTGATTATCTCTCTGGAGCCATGTGGAGAAATGATTGCCATCCTGATTATCTCTCTGAAGCCATGTGGAGAAATGATTGCCCCCTGATTATCTCTCTGGAGCCATGTGGAGAAATGATTGCCCCCTGATTTAGTTCTCTGAAGCCATGTGGAGAAATGATTGCCCCCCTGATTATCTCTCTGAAGCCATGTGGAGAAATGATTGCCCCCCCTGATTATCTCCCTGAAGCCATGTGGAGAAATGATTGCCCCCTGATTATCTCTCTGAAGCCATGTGGAGAAATGATTGCCCCCCCTGATTATCTCTCTGAGCCATGTGGAGAAATGATTGCCCCCCTGATTATCTCTCTGAAGCCATGTGGAGAAATGATTGCCCCCCCTGATTATCTCCCTGAAGCCATGTGGAGAAATGATTGCCTCGTGATTATCTCTCTGAAGCCATGTGGAGAAATGATTGCCCCCCCTGATTATCTCTCTGAAGCCATGTGGAGAAATGATTGCCCCCTGATTATCTCTCTGAAGCCATGTGGAGAAATGATTGCCCTCCCTGATTATCTCTCTGGAGCCATGTGGAGAAATGATTGCCCCCTGATTTAGTTCTCTGAAGCCATTTGGAGAAATGATTGCCCCCCTGATTATCTCTCTGAAGCCATGTGGAGAAATGATTGCCCCCCCTGATTATCTCCCTGAAGCCATGTGGAGAAATGATTGCCCCCCCTGATTCTCTCTCTGAAGCCATGTGGAGAAATGATTGCCCCCTGATTATCTCTCTGAAGCCATGTGGAGAAATGATTGCCCCCCTGATTATCTCTCTGAAGCCATGTGGAGAAATGATTGCCCCCCCTGATTATCTCTCTGAAGCCATGTGGAGAAAGGATTGCCCCCCCCCTGATTATCTCTCTGAAGCCATGTGGAGAAATGATTGCCCCCCTGATTAGTTCTCTGAAGCCATGTGGAGAAATGATTGCCCCCTGATTATCTCTCTGAAGCCATGTGGAGAAATGATTGCCCCCCCTGATTATCTCTCTGAAGCCATGTGGAGAAAGGATTGCCCCCCCCTGATTATCTCTCTGAAGCCATGTGGAGAAATGATTGCCCCCCTGATTAGTTCTCTGAAGCCATGTGGAGAAATGATTGCCCCCTGATTATCTCTCTGAAGCCATGTGGAGAAATGATTGCCCCCCCTGATTATCTCTCTGAAGCCATGTGGAGAAAGGATTGCCCCCCCCCCTGATTATCTCTCTGAAGCCATGTGGAGAAATGATTGCGTCTATTATAGGCCTTGATTGAAGCTCAGTATTAAATTCAAATCTCCTTACCATCAAATCTAAGCCATAATGACACCAATCTCGATTTTAAAAAATTCAAATCGACATGATTTGATGTACACAACACAACACAACCCGCCTCTTGTCATGAGCCGTACGGCCGTTACTGAGAACCACGTACCAGATTTCTTTTAACAAGGTGGTTAGCAATTGATTTTTTATTTTATTTTTTATTTTAATTTTATCCCATTTTCTCCCCAATTTTCGTGGTATCCAATCGCTAGTAATTACTATCTTGTCTCATCGCTACAACTCCCGTACGGGCTCGGGAGAGACGAAGGTCGAAAGCCATGCGTCCTCCGAAGCACAACCCAACCAAGCCGCACTGCTTCTTAACACAGCGCGCCTCCAACCCGGAAGCCAGCCGCACCAATGTGTCGGAGGAAACACCGTGTACCTGGCCCCCTTGGTTAGCGCGCACTGCGCCCGGCCCGCCACAGGAGTCGCTGGAGCGCGATGAGACAAGGATATCCCTACCGGCCAAACCCTCCCTAACCCGGACGACGCTATGCCAATTGTGCGTCGCCCCACGGACCTCCCGGTCGCGGCCGGCTGCGACAGAGCCTGGGCGCGAACCCAGAGACTCTGGTGGCGCAGTTAGCACTGCGATGCAGTGCCCTAGACCACTGCGCCACCCGGGAGGCCCAGCAATTGATTTTTTAATAGTATTTCTTGCGCCTACCTAGCTCAAATTCTAGACGTCGGATTACAACGAGACTATAAAGTCCATAAAGTGACCTTTGGACTTAAAAAATGCAGGTTTGACTAAATTTGTAGCATCAGTTTTTATTAAATGTATAATTTATTGCTCTCACGTGTACACATTTCAGTCAACAATATGCTACCTTTTTGTAGCATTTCTGACAATAATAACATCTTTTTATTTTTATTTTAGCGGAAGCTCTGAGCTCTGTAACACCGGTCTGCTTGCACCATGCTGCCAGTCATGAAGTGTATGCAACAAACCTAGACTACTGTATTTAGCTAGCTATATGGTGGTGTTCAAGCTGAGGTTAATCAATAAACGCAAATAGATATTTTGATTTGCTAGGTTATATAGCTAACGTAACCTTATACCAGTCAGACGAGAGCTAACGTTAGCTAGGTAGTTATCCAACAAGTGAGGAAAGATAGCTAGCTATATTTTTACCAAGTAAGGTCTTTCACGTAAGGCTGGAGTCATCATGTGTAAACTGCTGATCTAGACACATGTAATCAGAGCAGAAACAAATGTGCACAATAAACTAGCAAACATCCAAGGCTGCTATGATAGCCAATTCATTTTAGCTAGTTAAGTAACCTAAGCCAACGTAAGACTGTAACGTTAGCTAACGTGTATGGCCAGTTCATGCACCACAATAGATTATACTTTCTTACACAAAACATAACTAGTTAGTTACGTTAAGTTTAAACCACCACATTTTTTAGAAACTACCACGCTACTCACGGTTTTTTCTTCACTGCACAGACCAAGCTACTATCGTTTGATAGTTTTGACAGCCCCCTCCCTCCACACACATACTTATTGTAATGTATTAGGTGTCTCTTAGGAGCCTCTGGGTTCGTGGAGTGGCAGGCAAGTGGCACTGAGTGTTGTGCTGTGTGTACCACTGTGCAGAGGTATGGAATCGAGTCACATGACTTGGACTCGAGTCACATGACTTGGACTCGAGTCACATGACTTGGACTCGAGTCACATGACTTGGACTCGAGTCACATGACTTGGACTCGAGTCACATGACTTGGACTCGAGTCAGACTCGAGTCACAAATATGATGACTTGCAACTTTACTTTGACTTTAACACCAATGACTCGTGACTTAACTTGGACTTGAGCCTTTTGACTCGACCTGACTTGATACCCTCCCCAACCTGACTTGATACCCTCCCCAACCTGACTTGATACCCCCCCCGACCTGACTTGATACCCTCTCCAACCTGACTTGATACCCTCCCCAACCTGACTTGATACCCTCTCCAACCTGACTTGATACCCTCCCCTACCTGACTTGATACACTCTCCAACCTGACTTGATACCCTCCCCGACCTGACTTGATACCCTCCCCGACCTGACTGGATACCCTCCCCGACCTGACTTGATACCCTCCCCGACCTGACTTGATACCCTCTCCAACCTGACTTGATACCCTCTCCAACCTGACTTGATACCCTCCCCAACCTGACTTGATACCCTCCCCTACCTGACTTGATACCCTCTCCAACCTGACTTGATACCCTCCCTGACCTGACTTGATACCCTCCCCGACCTGACTTGATACCCTCCCCGACCTGACTTGATACCCTCCCCAAGCCCAAATATAAAAAATGATGCCTTTAAAAAAAGTGTGCAGCGCATCAACTCTTCATTTAACGGATTACAGTTTGAATCCGGACAGCAGCCAATCAAATTGTACCAGCTGAGAAAAAGTTGCACATGGCAGTTCAGAGGAACGTCGGCGGGGGAATTCAGACGGAGCCCTTGGAAAGATGATATATTATTATTTTCGGATATAAAGACTACGTTGTAGTCAACAACAAGAAACGGATTGCAACTTGCAAAACATGCGGGAAGAAAATGACAGACGTAGGCCCAACAACTTCCAACTTTGTTCGACATTTGAAGCTGCACAAAGAACGGTAGGTCGTGGCTAATATAGCCGACAGTTATATATAACTTTGTTAGTGTAGCATGTAGGCTAACGTAACGTTAAATCAATGAGCCTCCACACAGTCAGTCAGTGTGGGAACGTGATCATTGCACCCAGATTGAGCAACAACTGGCCAAGCAGTTGGAAGCCTAAATCCTGCCTGATGTTACTGCTGTTCCTAAAACCATTGAGATACGGTAGCCTACTGTAACCACACACAGTGTGTGTGTGTGTGTGTGTGTGTGTTAAGGTTTGGCGATTGTGTACAAGCCTACATCACCCGATTGCGCCCCATTGCAATCCTCAATAGTCGATCGCTATGGGGGGGGGCAGGTCTTTCTCATGGCTACCCATGTATTTCCATGGAAATAAAGTTTATTTGGAAAGTAATAAATATATATATTTTTAAAAGCATTCATGATTTGCGTAAATGTAATATACTAACTATCACTCTTGTTAAATATATCAAATGGTATTACATTTGGTGAAGAGCACATTATGACTTGTTTAGGACTTGAGACTTGACTCGGACTTGCCTGTCTTGACTTGGGACTTGAGTGCTAAGACTTGAGACTTATTTGTGACTTGTAAAACAATGACTTGGTCCCACCTCTGCTACTGTGTGCATCTTGCTCGAACGGAGGAGAAACCAGAGCCCGTATCCACAAAGCGTCTCAGAAAAAGTCCTAGGAATCCTGTTTAAACCTGTTTTAAGGCAACAAAAAAAAAACCCAGCTCAGAGTAGGTTTTAGGACGTTAAGACACTGCTCAGACAAACTCTGAGCCGGGAGTAAAAATCAACTCATACAAGTTCCTCTCAGCTAGTAATCATGATAGTTGGAGGTACCGCAATGGAAAGATGGTCATGGAATGGGGGAATAACCAATCACGATGAGGCATCGCCAGCTGTGAACTCTACTGCCCGGCAACAGGTGAATCTGACTGTACATCAGATGACGCAATGGTTAAAACGTTTCATATAATTTTCGTCTGACACAATCACTTTAAAAAAAGGTTTTGTCTGATATGCATCCATAACATTCTCTTTTTATTTACCAATTCCGATATTTTAAATAATGTGAATATTGTATCGTACATTTTATAATGATTTCAAATATGGATTTTGATAATATTACTGTATATATCCACAGACTTGTCACTCCCGTTTAGCAACTCTAAATCGCTTTGGCACAGTAGGCATCAAGTTACTTGCCAATAATGTTGCATGAAACATTTGAAAAGTCACATTTTTACCGAACACAATTAAATGCTTTTAACATGACCAATTTAGATATTGAAATAACATGATGTAGGTTAATAAAATAATCGTAAGAGAAATAACTACCAGGGGATATGCATCAACAGCAATCCTCTGCATTATCATTAACAGCACACTCGTACATTTCCTCAGCGAAAACAATGTACTGAGCAAATGTCATATTGGCTTTTTACCAAATTACCATATGACAGACCACGTATTCACCCTGCACACCCTAATTGACAAACAAACCAAGGCAAAATCTTCTCATTCTTTGTTGATTTAAAAAAAAAAGTCTTGACTCAATTTGGCATGAGGGTCTGCTATACAAATTGATCAAAAGTGGTATTGGGGAAAAACATACAACATTATAAAATCCATGTACACAAACAACAAGTGTGTGGTTAAAATTGGCAAAAAACAAACACGTTTCAGGCCACAGGGCCTGGGGGTGAGACAGGGATGCAGCTTAAGCCCCACCCTCTTCTACATGTATATCAATGAATTGGCGATGGCACTAGAACAGTCTGCAGCACCCAGACCCTATTAGAAGTTCTGGTGCTTCTGTCACCAACCAAGGAGGGCCTACAGCAGCACCTAGATCTTCTGCACAGATTATGCCAGACCTGGGCCCTGACAGTAAATCTCAGTAAGACAAAAAATAATGGTGTTTCAAAAAAAGGTCCAATTGCCAGGACCACAAATGTAAATTCCATCTAGACACCGTTGCCCTAGACCACACAAAAAACTTTACATACCTCGGCCTAAACATCAACACCACTGGTAACTTCCACAAAGCTGTGAACGATCTGAGAGACAATGCAAGAAGGACCTTCTATGCCATAAAAAGGAACATAAAATTTGACATACCAATTAGGATCTGGCTAAAAATATTTGAATTGGTTATAGAACCCATTGCCCTTTATATTTGTGAGGTCTGGGGTCCGCTCACCAACCAAGAATTCACCAAATGGGACAAACACCATATTGAGACCCTGCATGCAGAACTCTGCAAAAAAATATCCTCTGTGAACAAAAGTAAAACACCCAATAATGCATGCAGAGCAGAATTAGGCTGATACCCGCTAATTATCAAAATCCAGAAAAGAGCCGTTTAAATTTTACAACCACCTAAAAGGAAGTGATTCCCAAACCTTCCATAACAAAGCCATCACCTACAGGGAGATGAACCTGGAGAAGAGTCCCCTAAG
Organism: Salvelinus namaycush; assembly: GCF_016432855.1. NCBI lineage: Eukaryota > Metazoa > Chordata > Actinopteri > Salmoniformes > Salmonidae > Salvelinus > Salvelinus namaycush. The sequence continues at coordinate 40,829,838 of NC_052340.1, read as the reverse complement.
CAAGCTGGTCCTGGGGCTCTGTTCACAAACACAAACAGACCCCACAGAGCCCCAGGACAGCAACACAATCATGAGAAAACAAAAAGATAATTACTTGACACATTGGAAAGAATTAACAAAATAACAGTGCAAACTAGAATGCTATTTGGCCCTAAACAGAGAGTACACAGTGACAGAATACCTGACCACTGTGACTGACCCAAACTTAAAGAAAGCTTTGACTATGTACAGACTCAGTGAGCATAGCCTTGCTATTGAGAAAGGCCGCCATAGGCAGACCTGGCTCTCAAGAGAAGACAGGCTATGTGCACACTGCCCACAAAATGAGGTAGAAACTGAGCTGCACTTCCTAACCTCCTGCCCAATGTATGACCATATTAGAGACACATATTTCCCTCAGATTACACAGACCCACAAAGAATTAGAAAACAAACCCGATTTTGATCAACTCCCATATCTACTGGGTGAATTACCACTGTGTGCCATCACAGGATGTGTGACCTGTTGCCACAAGAAAAATGTCAACCAGTGAAGAACAGACACCATTGTAAATTCCACCCATATTTATTCATCTTCCCTTGTGTACTTTAACCATTTGTACATCGTTATAACACTGTGTATATACATAATATGACATTTGTAATGTCTTTATTCTTTTGGAACTTCTGTGAGTGGAATGTTTACTGTTTATTTTTATTGTTTATTTCACTTTTGTATGTTATCTACCTCACTTGCTTTGGCAATGTTAACAAATGTGTCCCATGCCAGTAAAACCCCTTGGGGAGGAGGAGAGGGAGAGGAGGAGGGGGGAGAGGAGAGGAGAGAGAGGAGGAGGGGGGAGAGGAGAGAGAGAGAGGAGGAGGGGGGAGAGGAGAGAGAGAGAGAGGAGAAGGGGGGAGAGGAGAGAGAGAGATGAGGAGGGGGGGGAGAAGGAGGATGGTGAGGAGAGAGAAGGAGGAGGAGGGGGGAGGAGAAAGAGGAGGAAGGGGGGGAGAGGAGAGAGAGAGAGGAGGAGGGGGGAGAGGAGAGAGAGAGAGGAGGAGGGGGGGAGAAGGAGGATGGTGAGGAGAGAGAAGGAGGAGGAGGAAGAGGAGGAGGGGGGAGAGGAGAGAGAGAGAGAGAGGAGGAGGGGGGGTAGAGAGAGAGAGGAGGAGGAGGAGGGGGGGACGAGGAGAGAGAGAGAGGAGGAGGGGGGAGAGGAGAGGAGAGAGAGAGGAGGAGGAGGAGGAGGAGGAGGGGGGAGAGGAGAGGAGAGAGAGAGCTCTCCTTTATATTGGACTCTTCCTTTCTTCCGCTGACTGAGGCTTTGACTGACCGACGGTCCTCTCCTACGCTCTGGAATCTTTGACTGACCGACGGTCTTCTCCTACGCTCTGGAATCTTTGACTGACCGACGGTCTTCTCCTACGCTCTGGAATCTTTGACTGACCGACGGTCCTCTCCTACGCTCTGGAATCTTTGGCTGTCCGTCCGTCTGACTGTGCTCTCCTCCTCTCTGCCTCTCCATCTGTCTGTCGTCTTTCTGTCCGCCAGCCTCCCATGTCTGCCCTGAAGAGGAGCAAGGGCTCCTCAGAGTCCATCTCTGACACGCTGCATCTGGTGAGCCTGCTCTCTAAACTAACTAGCTACATCTACTACTCTTTACTCACATCTTTGGTTTTCTTCACTGTTTGTCGTGTCTTTGTCTTTTTATTGGTTCATACCATCAACTGTAATTTTCTTGTTGGTTGGACTATGCCGTATATTACGCTGTGTGAGACCGTTGTCTCTCTCTAACTCAAGGCTACCTGATGTGGTGTGTGATTCCTGATGCTTTTAATCGCTGTGATTCACACCTTAACTGATTACCAAATGGCACCCTATCCACTATGTAGTGCACTATGAGCCCTGGTCTAAAGTAGTGCACTATAGCGGGAATAGGGTGCCATTGGGGACACGCATCTTCTCTAGGCTGCTTGGGTACATTACAGGAAGCTGTGAGTCAGCGCTGTCAGCTAGCAAAGCTCTCCAATCTGTCACCACAGTCCCTAAGCACTGTCAGCTAGCGAAGCTCTCCCGTCTGTCATAGTCATTCTGTGAGCTGAAACTGTGACTCCTCAGCACTGTCAGCTAGCAAAGCTCTCCAATCTGTCATTCTGTGAGCTGAAACTGTGACTCCTCAGCACTGTCAGCTAGCAAAGCTCTCCAATCTGTCATTCTGTGAGCTTTTTTGTTATACACATCTTTTTATAAGATTTTTATTTGACCTTTTATCAGCAATACAAAACATCCACGTACAAACAGCAACATCACACAAACATCCACATCACCCCTGCCCAGACCCACTTGAATGAATGATTTGTCCCAATGCTTTTAGTTTTTGAAATATTTAGAACTAATTTATTCCTTGCCACCCATTCTGAAACTAACTGCAGCTTTTTGTTAAGTGTTGCAGTCATTTCAGTCGCTGTCGTAGCTGACGTGTATAGTGTTGAGTCATCCACATACATAGACACTCTGGCTTTACTCACAGTCAGTGGCATGTCATTAGTATTGATTGAAAAAAAGTAAGGGGCCTAGACAGCTACCCTGGGGAACTCCTCATTTTACCTGGATTATGTTGGAGAGGCTTCCATTAAAGAACACCCTCTGTGTTCTGTTAGACAGGTAACTCTTTATCCACATTATAGCAGGGGGTGTAAAGCCATAACACATTATAGCAGGGGGTGTAAAGCCATAACACATATGTTTTTACAGCAGCAGACTATGATCGATAATGTCAAAAGCCACGCTGAAGTCTAACAAAACAGCCTCCACAATCTTTTCATCATCAATTTCTCTCAGCCAATCATCAGTCATTTGTGTAAGTGCTGTGCTTGTTGAATGTCCTTCCCTACAAGCGTGCTGAAAGTCTGTCAATTTGTTTACTGTAAAATAGCATTGTATTTGGTCAAACACAATTTTTTCCAAAAGTTTACTAAGGGTTGGTAACAGGCTGATTGGTCGGCTATTTGAGCTAGTAAAAGGGGCTTTACTATTCTTAGGTAGCAGAATGACTTTTGCTGCTTCCCTCCAGGCCTGGGGCACACATATTCTAGTAGGCTTAAATTGAAGATATGTCAAATAGGAGTGGCAATATCGTCCGCTATTATCCTCAGTAATTTTCCATCCAAGTTGCTGGCATGTCATGCCAAAATTTGCTAATCTTACCAATGAAAAAATCATCAAAGTATCAGTGGGATTTGTGATGAATGAGCCATTTGATTCAATGAATGACTGAGTTTGCCTTTTTTGCCAAAGCTTAAGGTGCTCCAAAGCTTTTTACTGTCATTTTTATATAATTTATGTTTGTTTCATAGTATAGTTTCTTCTTTTTATTCAGTTTAGTCACATTAATTCTCAATTTGAAGTACGTTTGCAAACGGTAATTTGCCAATCCTTTTGCCTGATCCCTCTCAACCAGAACATTATTCAATTCCTCGTCAATCCACAAGAAATTACCATGTTCTCAGAATTTAAGATTTTTTATGTACTAGACACGTTTCATGAGAACATTGCAAAAAAAATTGTGTCCAGTTTTCTGTGGGTTAGGAGAATATTCCATCAACGTCCCACCAAACATACACAGAACATGGTTGCAATGTTCTCAGAACCTGGTTGCAATGTTCTCAGAACCTGGTTGCAATGTTCTCAGAACACGGTTGCAATGTTCTCAGAACACGGTTGCAATGTTCTCAGAACACGGTTGCAATGTTCTCAGAACACGGTTGCAATGTTCTCAGAACACGGTTGCAATGTTCTCAGAACACGGTTGCAATGTTCTCAGAACACGGTTGCAATGTTTTCAGAACACGGTTGCAATGTTCTCAGAACACGGTTGCAATGTTCTCAGAACACGGTTGCAATGTTCTCAGAACACGGATGCAATGTTCTCAGAACACGGTTGCAATGTTCTCAGAACACGGTTGCAATGTTCTCAGAACACGGATGCAATGTTCTCAGAACACGGTTGCAATGTTCTCAGAACACGGTTGCAATGTTTTCAGAACACGATTCATGGGAACGTTGCAAAAATGAGACTCCTGAATCACTATGCTAAATTGCATTGACTTATTTCAAGCACTTTAAGGTCTTTCTGTATATGTGTCTAATGTTGTTGGGGCATATTAACTTGTTTTTAATGATACTCCTGAAATGACTATTCTCAACAAAGTTGTTTCAGATAGGGAGGAGTGTTACGGTTTCCTCTGGACAGGACAGGGCCCTAATTATACTGCCCCAATTAGCACCCTAGAGTTATCCGTTATTGAGACAGTGGTTGGGCCTTCGTCATTGGTGCTGGTGGCCTAGGTAGGGGAGGCACCCAGCTGTCACATTCTTAGCAGTATATGTTAATGTCATTATTTGGCAACAGTTACAACACACTTATCTGATTAATTAAAATTAGTTTCTCAATGAAAGATGGTAATCTGTAGGATTACCCCCTCGAGTACAAATTATGATCACATCTCGTAAATGATTTGTTATTTATTAATTCTATATAGCTGAACATTTCTCCGTGTTCTTCTTGAAATCCAAATCACATACTATGTATATCATTCCTTTAAAAGTTCCAGCTGCAGATTGCCCCTTTTTAACATATTGCGATTTCTGTGATTTGTCCCAAGTAATTCTGTTGCAATTTGTCGGTTTTTCCACATTTAAAACTTGCAGATGGAACTCTGTGCTGTATATTGTTTTGGTATAACTGGCATCATCATTGCGTAGATGGCAAATGCGAGAAAGTACAGACATGCTACTGTAAAAATACAAATTTCTGATATTCTGAGAATATGGTAACCATGTTCTGGCCATGTTTCTACCAGAAGCAACACTACTACCTGGGCCATGTTTCTATCAGAACCAACACTACTACCTGGGCCATGTTTCTACCAGAAGGAACACTACGACCTGGGCCATGTTTCTATCAGAAGCAACACTACTACCTGGGCCATGTTTCTATCAGAAGCAACACTACTACCTGGGCCATGTTTCTATCAGAAGCAACACTACTACCTGGGCCATGTTTCTATCAGAAGCAACACTACTACCTGGGCCATGTTTCTATCAGAAGCAACACTACTACCTGGGCCATGTTTCTACCAGAAGGAACACTACGACCTGGGCCATGTTTCTATCAGAAGCAACACTACTACCTGGGCCATGTTTCTATCAGAAGCAACACTACTACCTGGGCCATGTTTCTATCAGAAGCAACACTACTACCTGGACCATGTTTCTATCAGAAGCAATACTACCTACTGGGCCATGTTTCTACCAGAAGAAACACTACCTACTGGGCCATGTTTCTACCAGAAGAAACTCTACCTACTGGGCCATGTTTCTACCAGAAGCAACACTACCACCTGGACCATGTTTCTACCAGAAGCAACACTACCACCTGGACCATGTTTCTATCAGAAGCAACACTACCTACTGGGCCATGTTTCTACCAGAAGCAACACTACTACCTGGGCCATGTTTCTATCTGAAGCAACACTACTACCTGGACCATGTTTCTACCAGAAGCAACACTACTACCTGGGCCATGTTTCTATCAGAAGCAACACTACTACCTGGGACATGTTTCTATCAGAAACAACACTACTACCTGGGCCATGTTTCTATCAGAAACAACACTACTACCTGGGCCATGTTTCTATCAGAAGCAACACTACTACCTGGGCCATGTTTCTCCCAGAAGCAACACTACCACCTGGGCCATGTTTCTATCAGAAGCAACACTACTACCTGGGCCATGTTTCTATCAGAAGCAACACTACTACCTGGGCCATGTTTCTACCAGAAGCAACACTACTACCTGGGCCATGTTTCTATCAGAAGCAACACTACTACCTGGGCCATGTTTCTACCAGAAGCAACACTACCACCTGGGCCATGTTTCTATCAGAAGCAACACTACCACCTGGGCCATGTTTCTATCAGAAGCAACACTACCACCTGGGCCATGTTTCTATCAGAAGCAACACTACTACCTGGGCCTTGTTTCTATCAGAAGCAACACTACTACCTGGGCCATGTTTCTATCAGAAGCAACACTACTACCTGGGCCATGTTTCTATCAGAAGCAACACTACTACCTGGGCCATGTTTCTACCAGAAGCAACACTACTACCTGGGCCATGTTTCTATCAGAAGCAACACTACTACCTGGGCCATGTTTCTATCAGAAGCAACACTACTACCTGGACCATGTTTCTACCAGAAGCAACACTACCACCTGGGCCATGTTTCTATCAGAAGCAACACTACTACCTGGGCCATGTTTCTGCCAGAAGCAACACTACTACCTGGGCCATGTTTCTCCCAGAAGCAACACTACCACCTGGGCCATGTTTCTATCAGAAGCAACACTACTACCTGGGCCATGTTTCTATCAGAAGCAACACTACCTACTGGGCCATGTTTCTACCAGAAGAAACACTACCTACTGGGCCATGTTTCTACCAGAAGAAACTCTACCTACTGGGCCATGTTTCTACCAGAAGCAACACTACCACCTGGACCATGTTTCTACCAGAAGCAACACTACCACCTGGACCATGTTTCTATCAGAAGCAACACTACCTACTGGGCCATGTTTCTACCAGAAGCAACACTACTACCTGGGCCATGTTTCTATCTGAAGCAACACTACTACCTGGACCATGTTTCTACCAGAAGCAACACTACTACCTGGGCCATGTTTCTATCAGAAGCAACACTACTACCTGGGACATGTTTCTATCAGAAACAACACTACTACCTGGGCCATGTTTCTATCAGAAACAACACTACTACCTGGGCCATGTTTCTATCAGAAGCAACACTTCTACCTGGGCCATGTTTCTCCCAGAAGCAACACTACCACCTGGGCCATGTTTCTATCAGAAGCAACACTACTACCTGGGCCATGTTTCTCCCAGAAGCAACACTACCACCTGGGCCATGTTTCTACCAGAAGCAACACTACCACCTGGGCCATGTTTCTATCAGAAGCAACACTACCACCTGGGCCATGTTTCTATCAGAAGCAACACTACTACCTGGGCCATGTTTCTACCAGAAGCAACACTACTACCTGGGCCATGTTTCTATCAGAAGCAACACTACTACCTGGGCCATGTTTCTACCAGAAGCAACACTACCACCTGGGCCATGTTTCTATCAGAAGCAACACTACCACCTGGGCCATGTTTCTATCAGAAGCAACACTACCACCTGGGCCATGTTTCTATCAGAAGCAACACTACTACCTGGGCCTTGTTTCTATCAGAAGCAACACTACTACCTGGGCCATGTTTCTATCAGAAGCAACACTACTACCTGGGCCATGTTTCTATCAGAAGCAACACTACTACCTGGGCCATGTTTCTACCAGAAGCAACACTACTACCTGGGCCATGTTTCTATCAGAAGCAACACTACTACCTGGGCCATGTTTCTATCAGAAGCAACACTACTACCTGGACCATGTTTCTACCAGAAGCAACACTACCACCTGGGCCATGTTTCTATCAGAAGCAACACTACTACCTGGGCCATGTTTCTGCCAGAAGCAACACTACTACCTGGGCCATGTTTCTCCCAGAAGCAACACTACCACCTGGGCCATGTTTCTATCAGAAGCAACACTACCACCTGGGCCATGTTTCTACCAGAAGCAACACTACTACCTGGGCCATGTTTCTACCAGAAGCAACACTACCACCTGGGCCATGTTTCTACCAGAAACAACACTACCACCTGGGCCATGTTTCTACCAGAAGCAACACTACCACCTGGGCCATGTTTCTACCAGAAGCAACACTACCACCTGGGCCATGTTTCTATCAGAAGCAACACTACTACCTGGGCCATGTTTCTACCAGAAGCAACACTACTACCTGGGCCATGTTTCTACCAGAAGCAACACTACTACCTGGGCCATGTTTCTACCAGAAGCAACACTACCACCTGGGCCATGTTTCTACCAGAAGCAACACTACTACCTGGGCCATGTTTCTACCAGAAGCAACACTACTACCTGGGCCATGTTTCTATCAGAAGCAACACTACCACCTGGGCCATGTTTCTACCAGAAGCAACACTACGACCTGGGCCATGTTTCTACCAGAAGCAACACTACTACCTGGGCCATGTTTCTACCAGAAGCAACACTACTACCTGGGCCATGTTTCTATCAGAACCAACACTACTACCTGGGCCATGTTTCTACCAGAAGCAACACTACTACCTGGGCCATGTTTCTATCAGAAGCAACACTACTACCTGGGCCATGTTTCTATCAGAAGCAACACTACCACCTGGGCCATGTTTCTATCAGAAGCAACACTACCACCTGGGCCATGTTTCTATCAGAAGCAACACTACCACCTGGGCCATGTTTCTACCAGAAGCAACACTACTACCTGGGCCATGTTTCTACCAGAAGCAACCCTACTACCTGGGCCATGTTTCTACCAGAAGCAACACTACTACCGGGCCGTGTTTCAGCAACAAAGTAGGACTGTTTCAGATAGAAATGTAATGGCGAGAGCTGATGTGACGTCACTCCTAATCATAGACACGTGTTGCTTCTACATGGTATACGCGGTATGGATTTCAGGAAGACGAGCGCTGAGCATCTCAAAGAGAACTCGCTCTACAATTCTACCGATTTGCCATCTTTCAATGAGAAACTATATTGAATTGGATCAGATAGGTGTGTTGTAACTGTTGCCAAGTAATGACATTAACATACAGTATATTGATAAGAACGTGAGAGTAGGGGAGATTTCCCTAGCCGGGTCTCAAACCCAGGACACCAGCATCAATCACCAACACCCGAACCACTGTTACAATAAGGGATATCTCTAGGACATGTGCTTATTGGGCCAGTAAAGTTAGGCCCTGTCCTGAATAACCCCTAACCCCTCCTCCCCAGTATAGTTAGGCCCTGTCCTGAATAACCCCTCCTCCCCAGTATAGTTAGGTCCTGTCCTGAATAACCCCTCCTCCCCAGTATAGTTAGGCCCTGTCCTGAATAACCCCTCCTCCCCAGTATAGTTAGGCCCTGTCCTGAATAACCCCTAACCCCTCCTCCCCAGTATAGTTAGGCCCTGTCCTGAATAACCCCTCCTCCCCAGTATAGTTAGGTCCTGTCCTGAATAACCCCTCCTCCCCAGTATAGTTAGGCCCTGTCCTGAATAACCCCTAACCCCTCCTCCCCAGTATAGTTAGGCCCTGTCCTGAATAACCCCTAACCCCTCCTCCCCAGTATAGTTAGGCCCTGTCCTGAATAACCCCTAACCCCTCCTCCCCAGTATAGTTAGGCCCTGTCCTGAATAACCCCTAAACCCTCCTCCCCAGTATAGTTAGGCCCTGTCCTGAATAACCCCTAACCCCTCCTCCCCAGTATAGTTAGGCCCTGTCCTGAATAACCCCTAACCCCTCCTCCCCAGTATAGTTAGGCACTGTCCTGAAAATCCCCTAACCCCTCCTCCCCAGTATAGTTAGGCCCTGTCCTGAATAACCCCTAACCCCTCCTCCCCAGTATAGTTAGGCCCTGTCCTGAATAACCCCTAACCCCTCCTCCCCAGTATAGTTAGGCCCTGTCCTGAATAACCCCTCCTCCCCAGTATAGTTAGGCCCTGTCCTGAATAACCCCTAACCCCTCCTCCCCAGTATAGTTAGGCCCTGTCCTGAATAACCCCTCCTCCCCAGTATAGTTAGGCCCTGTCCTGAATAACCCCTAACCTCTCCTCCCCAGTATAGTTAGGCCCTGTCCTGAATAACACCTAACCCCTCCTCCCCAGTATAGTTAGGCCCTGTCCTGAATAACCCCTAACCTCTCCTCCCCAGTATAGTTAGGCCCTGTCGGGGATGGTTGGTTGGTTAGGGACAGAAGCACCAGATCATCAGCAAACATTTCCTAGTCCAGTAGGGTGAGGCCGGGTGCTGCAGACTGTTTTAGTGCCGTCGCCAATTCATTGACGTAAATGTTGAAGAGGGTGGGCGTTAAGCTGCATCCCTGCCTAACCCCATGGCCCTGAGGAAAGAGATCTGTGTTTATTGCCAATTAAAAATTCTCTCTCCTCTCACTTCCCTCTCTCCTCTCCATCCCTCTCTCTCTACTTCTTTCTGTCTCTCTCCACATACCTCTCTCCCCTTTCTCTTCATCTCCCTCCCTCTCTCTCTACCTCTTTCCCATTCTCCTCTCCACCCCCCCCCCGCCTCTCTCTCTCACATACCTTTCTCTCTCTACCCCTCTCTCCTCTCGATTCCTCTCTCTCTCTACCTCCTCTCCATCTATCCCTCCTCTTTCGCTCTCTCTCTACATCTCTCCTCTCATCCCACCCTCTCTCTCTCCATCTCTCGTTTTCCCTCTTATCACCCTCTGTCCCTCCCTCTATCTCTCTCCATCTCTCTCCTCTCATTTGTCTCTCACTCCGTCTGTCTCTCTCCCTCTCGTTCTCGCTCCTCTCCATCCATCCACCATCCATCTCTCTCTCTACCTCTCTCTCTACCTCTCCCTATTTCTTTCTCTCCCTGCCTCTCTCTTGCCCTCTCTCTCTACCTCTCTCTCTCTACCTCTCTCTCTACCTCTCTCTGTAGAGTACAGAGCAGGTCGCAGCATTCTGTCGCAGTCTCCATGATATGAATCCGTCTGAGTGTGCCACGACCTCCTCGTCCCCCAGCCTGGACTCGCACTTCCGTCCCCCCGCCACCGGCACCGCCAGCCGCCAGCTCTCCGACGCCGACAAGCTACGCAAAGTAATCTGTGAGCTAGTTGAGACGGAACGCGCCTATGTCAAAGTCAGTAACAGTAGTACTACATCTCTGCTGTGTGGGGGGTGTGTGTGGGAGGTGTCATAACTGGGTTATAGAATATAGAAAAGCAATACATTTTATTGTATTTTAACTGGGTTACAAAGAAACTCTGAGAAATCAAATACATAATATAACCTCAATACATATGTAATCTGATCTAACTAGAAACAGAGATATTAATATGTAATCTGATCTAACTAGAAACAGAGATATTAATATGTAATCTGATCTAACTAGAAACAGAGATATTAATATGTAATCTGATCTAACTAGAAACAGATCACAATATATACAGTGGGGAGGACAAGTATTTGATAGACTGCCGATTTTGCAGGTTTTCCTACTTACAAAGCATGTAGAGGTCTGTCATTTTTATCATAGGTACACTTCAACTGTGAGAGACGGAATCTAAAACAAAAATCCAGAAAATCACATTGTATGATTTTTAAGTAATTAATTTGCATTTTATTGCATGACATAAGTATTTGATCACCTACCAACCAGTAAGAATTCCGCTCTCACAGACCTGTTTGTTTTTCTTTAAGAAGCCCTCCTGTTCTCCACTCACTACCTGTATTAACTGCACCTGTTTGAACTCATTACCTGTATAAAAGACACCTGTCCACACACTCAATCAAACAGACTCCAACCTCTCCACAATGGCCAAGACCAGAGAGCTGTGTAAGGACATCAGTGATAAAATTGTAGACCTGCACAAGGCTGGGATGGGCTACAGGACAATAGGCAAGCAGCTTGGTGAGAAGGCAACAACTGTTGGCGCAATTATTAGAAAATGGAAGAAGTTGAAGATGACGGTCAATCACCCTCGGTCTGGGGCTCCATGCAAGATCTCACCTCGTGGGGCATCAATGATCATGAGGAAGGTGAGGGATCAGCCCAGAACTACACGGCAGGACCTGGTCAATGACCTGAAGAGAGCTGGGACCACAGTCTCAAAGAAAACCATTAGTAACACACTACGCCGTCACGGATTAAAATCCTGCAGCGCACGCAAGGTCCCCCTGCTCAAGTTAGCGCATGTCCAGGCCCGTCTGAAGTTTGCCAATGACCATCTGGATGATCCAGAGGAGGAATGGGAGAAGGTCATGTGGTCTGATGAGACAAAAATAGAGCTTTTTGGTCTAAACTCCACTCGCCGTGTTTGGAGGAAGAAGAAGGATGAGTACAACCCCAAGAACACCATCCCAACCGTGAAGCATGGAGGTGGAAACATCATTCTTTGGGATGCTTTTCTGCAAAGGGGACAGGACGACTGCACCGTATTGAGGGGAGGATGGATGGGGCCATGTATCGCGAGATCTTGGCCAACAACCTCCTTCCCTCAGTAAGAGCATTGAAGATGGGTCGTGGCTGGGTCTTCCAGCATGACAACGACCCGAAACACACAGCCAGGGCAACTAAGGAGTGGCTCCGTAAGAAGCATCTCAAGGTCCTGGAGTGGCCTAGCCAGTCTCCAGACCTGAACCCAATAGAAAATCTTTGGAGGGAGCTGAAAGTCTGTATTGCCCAGCGACAGCCCCGAAACCTGAAGGATCTGGAGAAGGTCTGTATGGAGGAGTGGGCCAAAATCCCTGCTGCAGTGTGTGCAAACCTGGTCAAGAACTACAGGAAACGTATGATCTCTGTAATTGCAAACAAGTTCTGCTTTTCTGATGTATCAAATACTTATGTCATGCAATAAAATGCTAATTCATTACTTAAAAATCATACAATGTGATTTTCTGGATTTTTTTTTTAGATTCCGTCTCTCACAGTTGAAGTGTACCTATGATAAAAATTACAGACCTCTACATGCTTTGTAAGTAGGAAAACCTGCAAAATCGGCAGTATATCAAATACTTGTTCTCCCCACTGTATATGTAATCTGATCTAACTAGAAACAGATCACAATATATATGTAATCTGATCTAACTAGAAACAGATGTCAATACGTATGTAATCTGATCTAACTAGAAACAGATGTCAATACATATGTAATCTGATCGAACTAGAAAGAGGGATATTAAATACATATGTAATGTGATCACCATGTGCAATGCCAAACGTCAGCTGGAGTGGTATAAAGATCGCCACCATTGGACTCTGGAGCAGTTGAAACACGTTCTCTGGAGCGGTGGAAACGTGTTCTCTGGAGCGGTGGAAACGTGTTCTCTGGAGCAGTTGAAACGTGTTCTCTGGAGCAGTTGAAACACGTTCTCTGGAGTGACGGATGCCAGGAGAAACGCTACCTGCCCCAATGCATTGTGCTAACTGTAAAGTTTGGTGGAGGAGTGTTAATAGTCTGGGGCTGTTTTTCATGGTTCAGGCCCCTTAGTGCCAGTGAAGGGAAATCTTAACGATATAACATACAATGACATTCTAGACGATTCTGTGCTTCCAACTTTGTGGCAACAGTTTGGGGAAAGCCCTTTCCTGTTTCAGCATGACTATGCCCCCTTGCACAAAGCAAGGTCCATACAGACATGGTTTGTTGAGATCGGTGTGGAAGAACTTGACTGGCCTGCACAGAGCCCTGACCTCAACCCAATCTTACACCTTTGGGATGAATTGGAACGAGCCAGGCCTAATCACCCAACATCAGTGCCCAACCTCACTAACGCTCTTGTGGCTGAATGGAAGCATGTCCCTGCAGCAATGTTCCAACATCTAGTGGAAAGCCTTCCCAGAAGAGTGGAGGCTGTTATAGCAGCAAAGGGGGGACCAACTCCATATTAATGCCCATGGTTTTGGAATGAGATGTTCGACGAGCAGATGTCCACATACTTTTGGTCATGTAGTGTATTTATCTGATCTAAGTAGAAACGGAGATATCTTAACAGAGATATCTTAACAGAGATATCTTAACAGAGATATCTTAACACAGACATCTTAACAGAGATATCTTAACACAGACATCTTTACACAGACATCTTAACAGAGATATCTTAACAGAGATGTCTTAACAGAGATATCTTAACAGAGATAACTTAACAGAGATAACTTAACAGAGATGTCTTAACAGAGATGTCTTAACAGAGATGTCTTAACAGAGATGTCTTAACAGAGATGTCTTAACAGAGATGTCATAACAATGTCTTAACGGAGATGTCTTAACGGAGATATCTTAACAGAGATATCTTAACAGAGATGTCTTAACGGAGATGTCTTAACGGAGATGTCTTAACGGAGATGTCTTAACGGAGATGTCTTAACGGAGATGTCTTAACGGAGATGTCTTAACGGAGATGTCTTAACGGAGATGTCTTAACAGAGATGTCTTAACAGAGATGTCTTAACAGAGATATCATAACAATGTCTTAACAGAGATATCATAACAATGTCTTAACAGAGATATCATAACAATGTCTTAACGGAGATGTCTTAACGGAGATGTCTTAACGGAGATGTCTTAACGGAGATGTCATAATACTTCAAACAAACTCAGTCAGTGTGAGACCTAGAGAATAAAGGATGTATATATTTACATATGATCAGGAACAGTGTTATTTTAATTCAACACTGTGCGTGCCAGTTGGTTTATAGTACAGCTTGATGACTTAATGACTATGTTGTGATAAGAGATGCTACATCAGGTGTTTTAAGCCAGAGTGTTTTCTATTCTCCCTCTCCGTGTGTGTACATATCCATGAGATGACATCCACCACCCCAATCAACGGCTGGTGTGTGTGTGTGTGTGTGCGTGCGTGTGTGTCTCCACTATCCCAATCAATGGGTGTTTGAGAGTGTGTGAGTCCAGCACCTTAATCAAATCTGAATCACTCTTTTTCTTGCAGGATCTCAATTGTCTCATCGGGAGGTACTTAACCCCGCTGCAAAAGGAGACGTGCCTCACTCAGGATGAGGTATGATACACTGTGGGAGAGGGAGAGATACTGACGTGCCTCACTCAGGATGAGGTATGATACACTGTGGGAGAGGGAGAGATACTGACGTGCCTCACTCAGAATGAGGTATGATACACTGTGGGAGAGGGAGAGATACTGACGTGCCTCACTCAGGATGAGGTATGATACACTGTGGGAGAGGGAGAGATACTGACGTGCCTCACTCAGAATGAGGTATGATACACTGTGGGAGAGGGAGAGATACTGACGTGCCTCACTCAGGATGAGGTATGATACACTGTGGGAGAGGGAGAGATACTGACGTGCCTCACTCAGGATGAGGTATGATACACTGTGGGAGAGGGAGAGATACTGACGTGCCTCACTCAGAATGAGGTATGATACACTGTGGGAGAGGGAGAGATACTGACGTGCCTCACTCAGGATGAGGTATGATACACTGTGGGAGAGGGAGAGATACTGACGTGCCTCACTCAGAATGAGGTATGATACACTGTGGGAGAGGGAGAGATACTGACGTGCCTCACTCAGGATGAGGTATGATACACGGTAGGAGAGGGAGAGATACTGACGTGCCTCACTCAGAATGAGGTATGATACACTGTGGGAGAGGGAGAGATACTGACGTGCCTCACTCAGGATGAGGTATGATACACGGTGGGAGAGGGAGAGATACTGACGTGCCTCACTCAGGATGAGGTATGATACACTGTGGGAGAGGGAGAGATACTGACGTGCCTCACTCAGGATGAGGTATGATACACTGTGGGAGAGATACTGATGTGCCTCACTCAGGATGAGGTATGATACACTGTGGGAGAGATACTGACGTGCCTCACTCAGGATGAGGTATGATACACTGTGGGAGAGGGAGAGATACTGACGTGCCTCACTCAGAATGAGGTATGATACACTGTGGGAGAGGGAGAGATACTGACGTGCCTCACTCAGGATGAGGTATGATACACTGTGGGAGAGGGAGAGATACTGACGTGCCTCACTCAGAATGAGGTATGATACACTGTGGGAGAGGGAGAGATACTGACGTGCCTCACTCAGAATGAGGTATGATACACTGTGGGAGAGGGAGAGATACTGACGTGCCTCACTCAGGATGAGGTATGATACACTGTGGGAGAGGGAGAGATACTGACGTGCCTCACTCAGGATGAGGTATGATACACTGTGGGAGAGGGAGAGATACTGACGTGCCTCACTCAGAATGAGGTATGATACACTGTGGGAGAGGGAGAGATACTGACGTGCCTCACTCAGAATGAGGTATGATACACTGTGGGAGAGGGAGAGATACTGACGTGCCTCACTCAGGATGAGGTATGATATACTGTGGGAGAGGGAGAGATACTGACGTGCCTCACTCAGGATGAGGTATGATACACTGTGGGAGAGGGAGAGATACTGACGTGCCTCACTCAGAATGAGGTATGATACACTGTGGGAGAGGGAGAGATACTGACGTGCCTCACTCAGAATGAGGTATGATACACGGTGGGAGAGGGAGAGATACTGACGTGCCTCACTCAGGATGAGGTATGATACACTGTGGGAGAGGGAGAGATACTGACGTGCCTCACTCAGGATGAGGTATGATACACGGTGGGAGAGGGAGAGATACTGACGTGCCTCACTCAGGATGAGGTATGATACACTGTGGGAGAGGGAGAGATACTGACGTGCCTCACTCAGGATGAGGTATGATATACTGTGGGAGAGGGAGAGATACTGACGTGCCTCACTCAGAATGAGGTATGATACACTGTGGGAGAGGGAGAGATACTGACGTGCCTCACTCAGAATGAGGTATGATACACTGTGGGAGAGGGAGAGATACTGACGTGCCTCACTCAGGATGAGGTATGATATACTGTGGGAGAGGGAGAGATACTGACGTGCCTCACTCAGGATGAGGTATGATACACTGTGGGAGAGGGAGAGATACTGACGTGCCTCACTCAGAATGAGGTATGATACACGGTAGGAGAGGGAGAGATACTGACGTGCCTCACTCAGAATGAGGTATGATACACTGTGGGAGAGGGAGAGATACTGACGTGCCTCACTCAGGATGAGGTATGATACACTGTGGGAGAGGGAGAGATACTGACGTGCCTCACTCAGAATGAGGTATGATACACTGTGGGAGAGGGAGAGATACTGACGTGCCTCACTCAGAATGAGGTATGATACACGGTGGGAGAGGGAGAGATACTGACGTGCCTCACTCAGGATGAGGTATGATATACTGTGGGAGAGGGAGAGATACTGACGTGCCTCACTCAGGATGAGGTATGATACACGGTGGGAGAGGGAGAGATACTGACGTGCCTCACTCAGGATGAGGTATGATACACTGTGGGAGAGGGAGAGATACTGACGTGCCTCACTCAGAATGAGGTATGATACACTGTGGGAGAGGGAGAGATACTGACGTGCCTCACTCAGAATGAGGTATGATACACTGTGGGAGAGGGAGAGATACTGACGTGCCTCACTCAGGATGAGGTATGATACACGGTAGGAGAGGGAGAGATACTGACGTGCCTCACTCAGAATGAGGTATGATACACGGTAGGAGAGGGAGAGATACTGACGTGCCTCACTCAGGATGAGGTATGATACACTGTGGGAGAGGGAGAGATACTGACGTGCCTCACTCAGAATGAGGTATGATACACTGTGGGAGAGGGAGAGATACTGACGTGCCTCACTCAGAATGAGGTATGATACACTGTGGGAGAGGGAGAGATACTGACGTGCCTCACTCAGGATGAGGTATGATATACTGTGGGAGAGGGAGAGATACTGACGTGCCTCACTCAGGATGAGGTATGATACACTGTGGGAGAGGGAGAGATACTGACGTGCCTCACTCAGAATGAGGTATGATACACTGTGGGAGAGGGAGAGATACTGACGTGCCTCACTCAGAATGAGGTATGATACACTGTGGGAGAGGGAGAGATACTGACGTGCCTCACTCAGAATGAGGTATGATACACTGTGGGAGAGGGAGAGATACTGACGTGCCTCACTCAGGATGAGGTATGATACACTGTGGGAGAGGGAGAGATACTGACGTGCCTCACTCAGGATGAGGTATGATACACGATAGGAGAGGGAGAGATACTGACGTGCCTCACTCAGGATGAGGTATGATACACAGTAAGAGAGGGAGAGATACTGACGTGCCTCACTCAGGATGAGGTATGATACACGGTAGGAGAGGGAGAGATACTGACGTGCCTCACTCAGGATGAGGTATGATACACGGTGGGAGAGGGAGAGATACTGACGTGCCTCACTCAGGATGAGGTATGATACACGGTGGGAGAGGGAGAGATACTGACGTGCCTCACTCAGGATGAGGTATGATACACGGTGGGAGAGGGAGAGATACTGACGTGCCTCACTCAGGATGAGGTATGATACACGGTGGGAGAGGGAGAGATACTGACGTGCCTCACTCAGGATGAGGTATGATACACGGTGGGAGAGGGAGAGATACTGACGTGCCTCACTCAGGATGAGGTATGATACACGGTAGGAGAGGGAGAGATACTGACGTGCCTCACTCAGGAGGAGGTATGATACACTGTAGGAGAGGGAGAGATACTGACGTGCCTCACTCAGGAGGAGGTATGATACACTGTGGGAGAGGGAGAGATAACTGACGTGCCTCACTCAGGATGAGGTATGATACACGGTAGGAGAGGGAGAGATACTGATGTGCCTCACTCAGGATGAGGTATGATACATGGTGGGAGAGGGAGAGATACTGACGTGCCTCACTCAGGATGAGGTATGATACACGGTGGGAGAGGGAGAGATACTGATGTGCCTCACTCAGGATGAGGTATGATACACGGTAGGAGAGGGAGAGATACTGACGTGCCTCACTCAGGATGAGGTATGATACACGGTAGGAGAGGGAGAGATACTGACGTGCCTCACTCAGGATGAGGTAGGATACACTGTGGGAGAGGGGGAGATAACTGACGTGCCTCACTCAGGATGAGGTATGATACACGGTAGGAGAGGGAGAGATACTGATGTGCCTCACTCAGGATGAGGTATGATACACGGTGGGAGAGGGAGAGATACTGATGTGCCTCACTCAGGATGAGGTATGATACACGGTGGGAGAGGGAGAGATACTGACGTGCCTCACTCAGGATGAGGTATGATACACGGTGGGAGAGGGAGAGATACTGACGTGCCTCACTCAGGATGAGGTATGATACACTGTGGGAGAGGGAGAGATACTGACGTGCCTCACTCAGGATGAGGTATGATACACGGTGGGAGAGGGAGAGATACTGACGTGCCTCACTCAGTATGAGGTATGATACACGGTAGGAGAGGGAGAGATACTGATGCTGCCTCTTTACATTTCTTAGCAAAACATTTTTTGGCTGTTGCGTAATCATGTACAGACTGTGCTGTGTGTGAGAGGAAGGGCGAGAGGAAGAGAGACCAGGAGGTTTAAAAGAGAGAACAGACAGGGATAACTATAAGGCTGTGAGACTGTTGATGGAACACAGATGATTTTAGTGCTTTTAATAGGATCGCCTCACTTGAACACCCTCACCTCTGGGGCCCAAATGGCTCCCTGTCTCCTATCAAGTGCACTACTTTTGACCAGGGCTCGTAAAGCTCTCATCAAAAGTAGTGCACTATATAGAGAGAATATGATGCCATTTGGGATGCAGCCCCCCTCTCACTGTAATTGGGCACTTGAGTTGTAATTTGTTGATATATTGTGAAATAATATATTTCCCTCCCTTTCCTTTTGTGCTGCTTCCAGCTGGACATTCTGGTTGGGAACCTGCCTGAGATGGTGCAGTTCCAGGTGGAATTCCTGAAGACTCTAGAAGACGGCACCAGATTGGTTCCAGACCTGGAGACGCTGGAGAGTGTGGACCAGTTTAAGGTACAAAATAACAGCCTGCCTAGAATTACAAAATAACAGCCTGCCTAGAATTACAAAATAGCAGCCTGCCTGGAACAACAAAATAACAGCCTGCCTGGAACGACAAAATAACAGCCTGCCTAGAACAACAAAATAACAGCCTGCCTGGAATGACAAAATAACAGCCTGCCTGGAATGACAAAATATACAGCCTGCCTGGAACGACAAAATAACAGCCTGCCTGGAACGGCAAAATAACAGCCTGCCTAGAACAACAAAATAACAGCCTGCCTGGAATGACAAAATAACAGCCTGCCTGGAACAACAAAATAACAGCCTGCCTGGAACGGCAAAATATACAGCCTGCCTGGAATGACAAAATAACAGCCTGCCTGGAACAACAAAATAACAGCCTGCCTGGAACGGCAAAATATACAGCCTGCCTGGATCTACAAAATATACAGCCTGCCTTGAACAACAAAATAACAGCCTGCCTAGATGACAAAATAACAGCTTGCCTGGAACGACAAAATAACAGCCTGCCTGGAACGGCAAAATATACAGCCTGCCTGGAACGGCAAAATATACAGCCTGCCTGGATCTACAAAATATACAGCCTGCCTTGAACAACAAAATAACAGCCTGCCTAGATGACAAAATAACAGCCTGCCTGGAATGACAAAATATACAGCCTGCCTGGAACGACAAAATATACAGCCTGCCTGGAACGACAAAATATACAGCCTGCCTGGAACGACAAAATATACAGCCTGCCTGGAACGACAAAATATACAGCCTGCCTGGAACGGCAAAATATACAGCCTGCCTGGAACGGCAAAATATACAGCCTGCCTGGATCGGCAAAATATACAGCCTGCCTGGAACGACAAAATATACAGCCTGCCTGGAACGGCAAAATATACAGCCTGAACGACAAAATATACAGCCTGCCTGGAACGGCAAAATATACAGCCTGCCTGGAACGACAAAATATACAGCCTGCCTGGAACGACAAAATATACAGCCTGCCTGGAACGACAAAATATACAGCCTGCCTGGAACGACAAAATATACAGCCTGCCTGGAACGACAAAATATACAGCCTGCCTGGAACGACAAAATATACAGCCTGCCTGGAACGACAAAATATACAGCCTGCCTGGAACGACAAAATATACAGCCTGCCTGGAACGGCAAAATATACAGCCTGCCTGGAACGGCAAAATATACAGCCTGCCTGGATCGGCAAAATATACAGCCTGCCTGGAACGGCAAAATATACAGCCTGCCTGGAACGGCAAAATATACAGCCTGAACGACAAAATATACAGCCTGCCTGGAACGGCAAAATATACAGCCTGCCTGGAACGACAAAATATACAGCCTGCCTGGAACGACAAAATATACAGCCTGCCTGGATCGGCAAAATATACAGCCTGCCTGGAACGACAAAATATACAGCCTGCCTGGAACGACAAAATATACAGCCTGCCTGGAACGACAAAATATACAGCCTGAACAACAAAATATACAGCCTGAACAACAAAATATACAGCCTGCCTGGAACGGCAAAATATACAGCCTGCCTGGAACGACAAAATATACAGCCTGCCTGGAACGGCAAAATATACAGCCTGCCTGGAACGACAAAATATACAGCCTGCCTGGAACGACAAAATATACAGCCTGCCTGGAACGACAAAATATACAGCCTGCCTGGAACGACAAAATATACAGCCTGCCTGGAACGACAAAATATACAGCCTGCCTGGATCGGCAAAATATACAGCCTGCCTGGAACGGCAAAATATACAGCCTGCCTGGAACGGCAAAATATACAGCCTGCCTGGAACGACAAAATATACAGCCTGCCTGGAACGACAAAATATACAGCCTGAACGACAAAATATACAGCCTGCCTGGAACGACAAAATATACAGCCTGAACAACAAAATATACAGCCTGCCTGGAACGACAAAATATACAGCCTGCCTGGAACGACAAAATATACAGCCTGCCTGAACAACAAAATATACAGCCTGCCTGGAACGAGGACAGAAATCTATCAACAGACTGTCAAACCTTCATCTACCATTTTAACTGTCCGCCGCTACCAAAACACACTGTGTAACCGAAACACACTGTGTAACCGAAACACACTGTGTAACCGAAACACACTGTGTAACCGAAACACACTGTGTAACCGCGCCTCTCTCTCCTGTCCTCAGAAAATCCTCTTCTCTCTAGGAGGGTCCTTCCTGTACTATGCAGACCGGTTCAAGATCTACAGCGCGTTCTGCGCCAGCCACACCAAAGTCCCCAAGGTGCTCGTAAAGGGTGAGTTAAACACACTCCGGTGTGTGTGTGTGTGTGTGTGTGTGTCCCCTAGCTGCTCATAAAGGGTGTGTTAAACACACTCCGGTGTGTGTGTGTGTGTCCCCTAGCTGCTCATAAAGGGTGAGTTAAACACACTCCGGTGTGTGTGTGTGTGTCCCCTAGCTGCTCATAAAGGGTGAGTTAAACACACTCCGGTGTGTGTGTGTGTGTGTCCCCTAGCTGCTCATAAAGGGTGAGTTAAACACACTCCGGTGTGTGTGTGTGTGTCCCCTAGCTGCTCATAAAGGGTGAGTTAAACACACTTCGGTGTGTGTGTGTGTGTGTGTGTCCTAGCTGCTCATAAAGGGTGAGTTAAACACACTCCGGTGTGTGTGTGTGTGTCCCCTAGCTGCTCATAAAGGGTGAGTTAAACACACTCCGGTGTGTGTGTGTCCCCTAGCTGCTCATAAAGGGTGAGTTAAACACACTCCGGTGTGTGTGTCCCCTAGCTGCTCATAAAGGGTGAGTTAAACACACTCCGGTGTGTGTGTCCCCTAGCTGCTCATAAAGGGTGAGTTATATGACAGTTTGACTCTGAAGTATTCCTTCCTGGCACCTCTGGTGTTTCCACTGACCCGACCTTCTCCACCCTGCACTACAGAGAGATGGGGTTGTGTCCCACATGCCAGCGTATTCCCTACGTAGTGCCCTACTTTTGACCAGTCCCTATGGACAGTGACTTCAGAAAGTATTCACACCCCTTGACTTATTCCACATTTTGTTGTGTTACAGCCTGAATTCAAAATGGATTAAATAGATGTTTCTCTCTCTCACTCATCTACACACAATACTCCATTAATGACAGTGAAAACATGTCTTTTAGCAATGTGTGCAAAATGGAGTATAGAAATATCTCATTTACATAAGGTATTCACGCCCTTGAGTCAATGCATGTTAGAAAACCTTTGACAGCGATTACAGCTGTGAGTCTTTCTGGTATCTAAGAGCTTTGAACACCTGGATTGTGCAACGTTTTCCCATTGTTATTGTTATTGTTATTGTTATTGCTAGACAACCATTTTCAATTCTTGCTGTAGATTTTCATGCAGATTTATTTAAGTCCAAACTGTAACTCGTCCACTCAGGCAGGAACATTCACTGTTCTCTTGGTAAGCAACGCCAGTATAGATTTGACCTTGGGTTTTGGGTTATTGTCCTGCTGAAAGGTGAATTCATCTCCCAGTGTCTGGTGGAAAGCAGACTGAACCAGGTTTTCCTCTAGGATTTTGCCTGTGCTTAGCTCCATTACGTTTATTTTTTATCCTGAAAAACTCACCAATGATTACAAGCATACCCATAACATGATGCAGCCACCACTATGCTTGAAAATATGGAGAGTGGTACTCAGTAATGTATTGGATTTGCCCCAAACATAACACCTGGTATTCAGGACAAAAAGTGAATGTCTCTGCCACATTTTTTGCTTGTTAGAATATTTTTTATTCTGTACAGGCTTCCTTCTTTTCACTCTGTCATTTAGGTTAGTATTGTGGAGTAACTACCATGTTGTTGATCCATCCTCAGTTTTCTCCTTTCACAACCATTCAACTCCGTAACTGTTTTAAAGAGACACATACAACAGAATGTGTTTCTTAGGACAGTGTTGCTCAACTCTGTTCCTTGACTACCCCCAAACTGTACCTCACACATTATTATTGGAGCCCCGGACATACACACCTTATTTAACTTTTCAAGGGCCTGATGATTTAAAGATCACTTATTAGGAGCAAACAGGAGGAAGATGCTTCATTATAAAATATATAATTTATTGTAAATCCATTAAAAACAGAGTGATGTTTTCGGTCATATAACTTTTTCAGACAGAGGTCCAGCTCCCGTGAAACATTTGGCAATATATTAAACTCCCCTTTCCTCTGCTTCCAGCTAAGACAGAAACATTCAGCTGTATATTAAACTCTCCTCTGCTTCCAGCTAAGACAGAAACGTTTGGCTGTATATTAAACTCTCCTCTGCTTCCAGCTAAGACAGAAACGTTTGGCTGTATATTAAACTCTCCTCTGCTTCCAGCTAAGACAGAAACGTTTGGCTGTATATTAAACTCTCCTCTGCTTCCAGCTAAGACAGAAACATTCGGCTGTATATTAAACTCTCCTCTGCTTCCAGCTAAGACAGAAGAGAAAGTGTTGTTCTTGTATGTCCTTTATCAGGGGCCTCCTTTATGTTGGATCATAACAGTATGGTACCAGCAGACAGTCAGGGGCCTCCTTTATGTTGGATCATAACAGAATGTTACCAGCAGACAGTCAGGGGCCTCCTTTATGTTGGGTCATAACAGAATGGTACCAGCAGACAGTCAGGGGCCTCCTTTATGTTGGATCATAACAGTATGGTACCAGCAGACAGTCAGGGGCCTCCTTTATGTTGGATCATAACAGTATGTTACCAGCAGACAGTCAGGGGCCTCCTTTATGTTGGATCATAACAGAATGTTACCAGCAGACAGTCAGGGGCCTCCTTTATGTTGGATCATAACAGAATGGTACCAGCAGACAGTCAGGGGCCTCCTTTATGTTGGATCATAACAGTATGGTACCAGCAGACAGTCAGGGGCCTCCTTTATGTTGGATCATAACAGTATGGTACCAGCAGACAGTCAGGGTCCTCCTTTATGTTGGATCATAACAGTATGGTACCAGCAGACTGTCAGGGGCCTCCTTTATGTTGGATCATAACAGTATGGTACCAGCAGACAGTCAGGGGCCTTCTTTATGTTGGATCATAACAGTATGGTACCAGCAGACAGTCAGGGGCCTCCTTTATGTTGGATCATAACAGAATGTTACCAGCAGACAGTCAGGGGCCTCCTTTATGTTGGATCATAACAGTATGGTACCAGCAGACAGTCAGGGGCCTCCTTTATGTTGGATCATAACAGTATGGTACCAGCAGACAGTCAGGGGCCTCCTTTATGTTGGATCATAACAGTATGGTACCAGCAGACAGTCAGGGGCCTTCTGTATGTTGGATCTTATATCATTGTCCAGCTCTTCTGAAACGTTTGGAGGTTACGCGTCTAACCCCCCCCCATCCCCCCTCTCATTGCATCTAGCTAAGACCGATGCAGACTTCAAGGCGTTTCTGGAAGAGAGGAACCCTAAACAGCAACACTCCTCAACCCTGGAGTCCTACCTAATCAAACCCATCCAGAGAGTCCTGAAGTACCCACTACTACTGAGAGAGCTGTACTCACTGACTGACCCCGACAGTGAGGAACACTATCACTTGAATGGTAAGGGAGGGAGGGGGGGGGTATATGTGACAATAAAATCTAAATTTTTTAAATCTTATTTTTTTTAATCAATGGGATGCAGAAGGGTTAGGTTTAGTATAATATTGTTCCTCTTCTCTCTACATCCTGTCCAGTTGCTATGAAGGCCATGAACAAGGTGGCCAGTCACATCAATGAGATGCAGAAGATCCACGAGGAGTTTGGGTTGGTGTTTGACCAGCTCATAGCGGAGCAGAGTGGAGACAAAAAAGAGGTGCGTTGTTGTTGGAAGTCTCCTCATGTTCTGTGGTATCAAGTCAGAGGTACAGTGTTGTTGGAAGTCTCCTCATGTTCTGTGGTATCAAGTCAGAGGTACAGTGTTGTCTCATGTTCTGTGGTATCAAGTCAGAGGTACAGTGTTGTTGGAAGTCTCCTCATGTTCTGTGGTATCAAGTCAGAGGTACAGTGTTGTTGGAAGTCTTCTCATGTTCTGTGGTATCAAGTCAGAGGTACAGTGTTGTCTCATGTTCTGTGGTATCAAGTCAGAGGTACAGTGTTGTTGGAAGTCTCCTCATGTTCTGTGGTATCAAGTCAGAGGTACAGTGTTGTTGGAAGTCTCCTCATGTTCTGTGGTATCGAGACAGAGGTACAGTGTTGTTGGAAGTCTTCTCATGTTCTGTGGTATCGAGACAGAGGTACAGTGTTGTTGGAAGTCTTCTCATGTTCTGTGGTATCAAGTCAGAGGTACAGTGTTGTCTCATGTTCTGTGGTATCAAGTCAGAGGTACAGTGTTGTTGGAAGTCTCCTCATGTTCTGTGGTATCAAGTCAGAGGTACAGTGTTGTTGGAAGTCTCCTCATGTTCTGTGGTATCGAGACAGAGGTACGGTGTTGTTGGAAGTCTCCTCATGTTCTGTGGTATCAAGACAGAGGTACGGTGTTGTTGGAAGTCTCCTTATGTTCTGTGGTATCAAGACAGAGGTACAGTGTTGTTGGAAGTCTCCTTATGTTCTGTGGTATCAAGACAGAGGTACAGTGTTGTCTCATGTTCTGTGGTATCAAGACAGAGGTACAGTGTTGTTGGAAGTCTCCTCATGTTCTGTGGTATCAAGACAGAGGTACAGTGTTGTCTCATGTTCTGTGGTATCAAGACAGAGGTACAGTGTTGTTGGAAGTCTCCTCATGTTCTGTGGTATCAAGTCAGAGGTACAGTGTTGTCTCATGTTCTGTGGTATCAAGACAGAGGTACAGTGTTGTTGGAAGTCTCCTCATGTTCTGTGGTATCAAGTCAGAGGTACAGTGTTGTCTCATGTTCTGTGGTATCAAGACAGAGGTACAGTGTTGTTGGAAGTCTCCTCATGTTCTGTGGTATCAAGACAGCGGTACAGTGTTGTCTCATGTTCTGTGGTATCAAGACAGAGGTACAGTGTTGTCTCATGTTCTGTGGTATCAAGACAGAGGTACGGTGTTGTTGGAAGTCTCCTTATGTTCTGTGGTATCAAGACAGAGGTACAGTGTTGTTGGAAGTCTCCTTATGTTCTGTGGTATCAAGACAGAGGTACGGTGTTGTTGGAAGTCTCCTTATGTTCTGTGGTATCAAGACAGAGGTACAGTGTTGTTGGAAGTCTCCTCATGTTCTGTGGTATCAAGTCAGAGGTACAGTGTTGTCTCATGTTCTGTGGTATCAAGACAGAGGTACAGTGTTGTTGGAAGTCTCCTCATGTTCTGTGGTATCAAGACAGCGGTACAGTGTTGTCTCATGTTTTGTGGTATCAAGACAGAGGTGCAGTGTTGTTGGAAGTCTCCTTATGTTCTGTGGGATCGAGACAGAGGTACAGTGTTGTTGGAAGTCTCCTTATGTTCTGTGGTATCGAGACAGAGGTACAGTGTTGTCTCATGTTCTGTGGTATCAAGACAGAGGTACAGTGTTGTCTCATGTTCTGTGGTATCAAGACAGAGGTACGGTGTTGTTGGAAGTCTCCTTATGTTCTGTGGTATCAAGACAGAGGTACAGTGTTGTTGGAAGTCTCCTTATGTTCTGTGGTATCAAGACAGAGGTACAGTGTTGTTGGAAGTCTCCTCATGTTCTGTGGTATCAAGTCAGAGGTACAGTGTTGTCTCATGTTCTGTGGTATCAAGACAGAGGTACAGTGTTGTTGGAAGTCTCCTCATGTTCTGTGGTATCAAGACAGCGGTACAGTGTTGTCTCATGTTTTGTGGTATCAAGACAGAGGTGCAGTGTTGTTGGAAGTCTCCTTATGTTCTGTGGGATCGAGACAGAGGTACAGTGTTGTTGGAAGTCTCCTCATGTTCTGTGGTATCAAGACAGAGGTACAGTGTTGTCTCATGTTCTGTGGTATCAAGACAGAGGTACAGTGTTGTTGGAAGTCTCCTCATGTTCTGTGGTATCAAGTCAGAGGTACAGTGTTGTCTCATGTTCTGTGGTATCAAGACAGAGGTACAGTGTTGTTGGAAGTCTCCTCATGTTCTGTGGTATCAAGACAGCGGTACAGTGTTGTCTCATGTTCTGTGGTATCAAGACAGAGGTACAGTGTTGTCTCATGTTCTGTGGTATCAAGACAGAGGTACGGTGTTGTTGGAAGTCTCCTTATGTTCTGTGGTATCAAGACAGAGGTACAGTGTTGTTGGAAGTCTCCTTATGTTCTGTGGTATCAAGACAGAGGTACGGTGTTGTTGGAAGTCTCCTTATGTTCTGTGGTATCAAGACAGAGGTACAGTGTTGTTGGAAGTCTCCTCATGTTCTGTGGTATCAAGTCAGAGGTACAGTGTTGTCTCATGTTCTGTGGTATCAAGACAGAGGTACAGTGTTGTTGGAAGTCTCCTCATGTTCTGTGGTATCAAGACAGCGGTACAGTGTTGTCTCATGTTTTGTGGTATCAAGACAGAGGTGCAGTGTTGTTGGAAGTCTCCTTATGTTCTGTGGGATCGAGACAGAGGTACAGTGTTGTTGGAAGTCTCCTTATGTTCTGTGGTATCGAGACAGAGGTACAGTGTTGTCTCATGTTTTGTGGTATCAAGACAGAGGTGCATTGTTGTTGGAAGTCTCCTCATGTTCTGTGGGATCGAGACAGAGGTACAGTGTTGTCTCATGTTCTGTGGTATCAAGACAGAGGTACAGTGTTGTTGGAAGTCTCCTCATGTTCTGTGGTATCAAGACAGCGGTACAGTGTTGTTGGAAGTCTCCTTATGTTCTGTGGTATCAAGACAGAGGTGCAGTGTTGTTGGAAGTCTCCTTATGTTCTGTGGTATCAAGACAGAGGTACAGTGTTGTTGGAAGTCTCCTCATGTTCTGTGGTATCAAGACAGAGGTACAGTGTTGTCTCATGTTCTGTGGTATCAAGACAGAGGTACAGTGTTGTTGGAAGTCTCCTCATGTTCTGTGGTATCAAGACAGAGGTACAGTGTTGTTGGAAGTCTCCTCATGTTCTGTGGTATCAAGACAGAGGTACAGTGTTGTTGGAAGTCTCCTCATCTTCTGTGGTATCAAGACAGAGGTACAGTGTTGTCTCATGTTCTGTGGTATCAAGACAGAGGTACAGTGTTGTTGGAAGTCTCCTCATGTTCTGTGGTATCAAGACAGAGGTGCAGTGTTGTTGGAAGGCTCCTTATGTTCTGTGGTATCAAGACAGAGGTACAGTGTTGTCTCATGTTCTGTGGTATCAAGACAGAGGTACAGTGTTGTTGGAAGTCTCCTTATGTTCTGTGGTATCAAGACAGAGGTACAGTGTTGTCTCATGTTCTGTGGTATCAAGACAGAGGTACAGTGTTGTTGGAAGTCTCCTCATGTTCTGTGGTATCAAGACAGAGGTGCAGTGTTGTTGGAAGTCTCCTCGTGTTCTGTGGTATCAAGACAGAGGTACAGTGTTGTTGGAAGTCTCCTCATGTTCTGTGGTATCAAGACAGAGGTACAGTGTTGTCTCATGTTCTGTGGTATCAAGACAGAGGTACAGTGTTGTTGGAAGTCTCCTCATGTTCTGTGGTATCAAGACAGAGGTGCAGTGTTGTTGGAAGGCTCCTTATGTTCTGTGGTATCAAGACAGAGGTACAGTGTTGTCTCATGTTCTGTGGTATCAAGACAGAGGTACAGTGTTGTTGGAAGTCTCCTTATGTTCTGTGGTATCAAGACAGAGGTACAGTGTTGTCTCATGTTCTGTGGTATCAAGACAGAGGTACAGTGTTGTTGGAAGTCTCCTCATGTTCTGTGGTATCAAGACAGAGGTGCAGTGTTGTTGGAAGTCTCCTCGTGTTCTGTGGTATCAAGACAGAGGTACAGTGTTGTTGGAAGTCTCCTCATGTTCTGTGGTATCAAGACAGAGGTACAGTGTTGTTGGAAGTCTCCTCATGTTCTGTGGTATCAAGACAGAGGTGCAGTGTTGTCTCATGTTCTGTGGTATCAAGACAGAGGTACAGTGTTGTTGGAAGTCTCCTCATGTTCTGTGGTATCAAGACAGAGGTGCACTGTTGTCTCATGTTCTGTGGTATCAAGACAGATGTAGTGTTGTTGGAAGTCTCCTCATGTTCTCCAGGTGTGTCTGTGGTATCAGTGGCTGTGTGGTTCAAATTACACCCTATTTGCTACACACTACTTATTTTGAAAAGGGCCATAGCTCTGGTCTAAATACTTATTTTGAAAAGGGCCATAGCTCTGGTCTAAAGTAGTGCACTAAATAGGGAATAGGGTGCCATAGCTCGGGTCTAAGGAAGTGCACTAAATAGGGAATAGGGCGTCGTTTGAGAATTTCCAAGAGTATGTTGAGGGATTGCATTGCTTTAACATTGGTGTGTTGTTAATGTAACATGGTTATGTTGTAACATGGTTGTGACATGGTTGTGTTGTAACATGGTTGTGACATGGTTGTGTTGTAATATGTCTGTTGTAACATGGTTGTGTTGTAACATGGCTGTAACATGGTTGTGTTGTAACATGGTTGTGTTGTAACATGGTTGTGTTGTAACATGGTTGTAACATGGTTGTGTTGTAACATGGTTGTAACATGGATGTAACATGGATGTAACATGGATGTAACATGGTTGTAACATGGATGTAACATGGATGTAACATGGATGTAACATGGATGTAACATGGTTGTAACATGGATGTAACATGTCTGTCTTGTAACATGGCTGTAACATGGTTGTGTTGTAACATGGTTGTAACATTGTTGTGTTGTAACATGGTTGTGTTGTAACATGGTTATCACATGGTTGTGGTGTAACATGGCTGTGTTGTAACATGGTTGTAACATGGTTGTAACATGGCTGTGTTGTAACATGGCTGTGTTGTAACATGGTTGTAATATTGTTGTGTTGTAACATGGTTGTGTTGTAACATGGTTGTGTTGTAACATGGTTGTGTTGTAACATGGCTGTGTTGTAACATGGGTGTAACATGGTTGTGTTGTAACATGGTTGTGGTGTAACATGGGTGTAACATGGTTGTGGTGTAACATGGTTGTGGTGTAACATGGCTGTGTTGTAACATGGGTGTAACATGGTTGTGGTGTAACATGGTTGTGTTGTAACATGGTTGTGTTGTAACATGGTTGTAATATTGTTGTGTTGTAACATGGTTGTGTTGTAACATGGCTGTGTTGTAACATGGGTGTAACATGGTTGTGTTGTAACATGGGTGTAACATGGTTGTGTTGTAACATGGTTGTGTTGTAACATGGGTGTAACATGGTTGTGGTGTAACATGGTTGTGGTGTAACATGGTTGTGGTGTAACATGGCTGTGTTGTAACATGGGTGTAACATGGTTGTGGTGTAACATGGTTGTGGTGTAACATGGTTGTGGTGTAACATGGTTGTGGTGTAACATGGCTGTGTTGTAACATGGGTGTAACATGGTTGTGGTGTAACATGGTTGTGGTGTAACATGGTTGTGGTGTAACATGGTTGTGTTGTAACATGGTTGTAATATTGTTGTGTTGTAACATGGTTGTAACATGGTTGTGGTGTAACATGGCTGTGTTGTAACATGGTTGTAACATGGTTGTGGTGTAACATGGTTGTGGTGTAACATGGTTGTAACATGGTTGTGGTGTAACATGGTTGTAATATTGTTGTGTTGTAACATGGTTGTAACATGGTTGTGGTGTAACATGGCTGTGTTGTAACATGGTTGTAACATGGTTGTGGTGTAACATGGCTGTGTTGTAACATGGTTGTAACATGGTTGTGGTGTAACATGGCTGTGTTGTAACATGGGTGTAACATGTTTGTGGTGTAACATGGTTGTGTTGTAACATGGTTGTAATATTGTTGTGTTGTAACATGGTTGTAACATGGTTGTGGTGTAACATGGTTGTGGTGTAACTTGGTTGTGGTGTAACATGGTTGTAACATGGTTGTGGTGTAACATGGTTGTAATATTGTTGTGTTGTAACATGGTTGTAACATGGTTGTGGTGTAACATGGCTGTGTTGTAACATGGTTGTAACATGGTTGTGGTGTAACATGGCTGTGTTGTAACATGGTTGTAACATGGTTGTGGTGTAACATGGCTGTGTTGTAACATGGTTGTAACATGGTTGTGGTGTAACATGGCTGTGTTGTAACATGGTTGTAACATGGTTGTGGTGTAACATGGTTGTGGTGTAACATGGCTGTGTTGTAACATGGCTGTGTTGTAACATGGGTGTAACATGGTTGTGGTGTAACATGGCTATGTTGTAACATGGCTGTGTTGTAACATGGGTGTAACATGGTTGTGGTGTAACATGGCTGTGTTGTGTGTTCTAGGTTGCTGATCTGTCGATGGGTGACTTGCTGCTCCACACCAGCGTAGCCTGGATCAACCCTCCCTCCTCCCTGGGCAAATGGAAGAAAGACCCCCAACTGGCTGCATTCAGTACGTTAAGGACAATACCTAGTGTGCATCTGATATGGCTTTCGCAGAACCATGTAGCTCTCAGAACCATGTAGCTAATGGGGTTCTAGTTCTAGAACAGGACAAAGCTACTTAGAACCTTCTCTAGATCACTCTGAAGCTGTCTGTCTGTTACATAAGGATACATGTACCACTCTGTCTAATGACATAGACTGTGTCCCCTATTCCTGTTATAGTGCACTATTTTTGACCACAGCCCATTTGGGACTGTGTGCAAGCCTGATCACTCCAATTAACATAATACTGGATTATGGTAGTTTATTCATGTATTTGAAACGTATTACATAGACACTGAAATCTTTCTGCTAACCCCTTTTTCATCACCCTGTTTATGGCTCAGTCTTCAGAACAGCCGTGGTGTTTGTGTGTAAGGATGGATCCAAGCAGAAGAAGAAAATGGTAAGTTCCATCTCTTAACACAACCAAATGTTCAACCATAGTTTCTCTGAATCCTAACCAGTGATATTCCATGTCCCATCAAGTGGTTCTAATTTATTTGGCTTTGTTGAAGCACCACTTCCATACCTAGTCCAGTGGTACCTTCCATACCTAGTCCAGTGGTACCTTCCATACCTAGTCCAGTGGTACCTTCCATACCTAGTCCAGTGGTACCTTCCATACCTAGTCCAGTGGTACCTTCCATACCTAGTCCAGTGTTACCTTCCATACCTAGTCCAGTGGTACCTTCCATACCTAGTCCAGTGGTACCTTCCATACCTAGTCCAGTGGTACCTTCCATACTTAGTCCAGTGGTACCTTCCATACCTAGTCCAGTGGGTCAGTGGTACCTTCCATACCTAGTCCAGTGGTACCTTCCATACCTAATCCAGTGGTACCTTCCATACCTAGTCCAGTGGTACCTTCCATACCTAGTCCAGTGGTACCTTCCATACCTAGTCCAGTGGGTCAGTGGTACCTTCCATACCTAATCCAGTGGTACCTTCCATACCTAATCCAGTGGTACCTTCCATACCTAATCCAGTGGTACCTTCCATACCTAGTCCAGTGGTACCTTCCATACCTAGTCCAGTGGGTCAGTGGTACCTTCCATACCTAGTCCAGTGGTACCTTCCATACCTAATCCAGTGGTACCTTCCATACCTAGTCCAGTGGTACCTTCCATACCTAGTCCAGTGGTACCTGCCATACCTAGTTCAGTGTTACCTTCCATACCTAGTCCAGTGGTACCTTCCATACCTAGTCCAGTAGTCCAGTGGTGTCTTCCATACCTAATCCAGTGTTATCTTCCATACCTAGTCCAGTGGTACCTGCCATACCCAGTCCAGTGGTACCTTCCATACCTAGTCCAGTGGTACCTTCCATACCTAGTCCAGTGGTGTCTTCCATACCTAGTCCAGTGATACCTTCCATACTTAGTCCAGTGTTACCTTCCATACCTAGTCCAGTGGTACCTTCCATACCTAGTCCAGTGGGTCAGTGGTACCTTCCATACCTAGTCCAGTGGTACCTTCCATACCTAGTCCAGTGGTGTCTTCCATACCTAGTCCAGTGGTACCTTCCATACCTAGTCCAGTGGTGTCTTCCATACCTAATCCAGTGGTACCTTCCATACCTAGTCCAGTGGTACCTTCCATACCTAGTCCAGTGGGTCAGTGTTACCTTCCATACCTAGTCCAGTGGGTCAGTGGTACCTTCCATACCTAGTCCAGTGGTACCTTCCATACCTAGTCCAGTGGTGTCTTCCATACCTAGTCCAGTGATACCTTCCATACTTAGTCCAGTGATACCTTCCATACCTAGTCCAGTGGTACCTTCCATACCTAGTCCAGTGGTACCTTCCATACCTAGTCCAGTGGTACCTTCCATACCTAGTCCAGTGGGTCAGTGGTACCTTCCATACCTAGTCCAGTGGTACCTTCCATACCTAGTCCAGTGGTACCTTCCATACCTAATCCAGTGGTACCTTCCATACCTAGTCCAGTGGGTCAGTGGTACCTTCCATAACTAGTCCAGTGGTACCTTCCATACCTAGTCCAGTGGTACCTTCCATACCTAGTCCAGTGGTACCTTCCATACCTAGTCCAGTGGTACCTTCCATACCTAGTCCAGTGGTACCTTCCATACCTAGTCCAGTGGTACCTTCCATACCTAGTCCAGTGGTACCTTCCATACCTAGTCCAGTGGTACCTTCCATACCTAGTCCAGTGGTACCTTCCATACCTAGTCCAGTGGTACCTTCCATACCTAGTCCAGTGGTACCTTCCATACCTAGTCCAGTGGTACCTTCCATACCTAGTCCAGTGTTATCTTCCATACCTAGTCCAGTGTTACCTTCCATACCTAGTCCAGTGGGTCAGTGGTACCTTCCATAACTAGTCCAGTGGTACCTTCCATACCTAGTCCAGTGGTACCTTCCATACCTAGTCCAGTGGTACCTTCCATACCTAGTCCAGTGTTACCTTCCATACCTAGTCCAGTGTCTGTTGGGGTGGGGGCGTATGGGTCTGTTGGGGGGGGTATTTAAGGACTGTCTGTGTGTCTCTCAGGGTGGCTCCCATCGAGTGTCGTCAGTCTCGTCTGAAGACAAGGACCCATTCCGCTTCCGTCACATGATCTCCACAGACACCCTCCAAGTCCGAGCCCTCAACAACCAAGGTACAGTACAGAGCCCTCAATAACCAAGGTACAGTACAGAGCCCTCAATAACCAAGGTACAGTTTAATATAGAGCCCTCAATAACCAAGGTACAGTTTAATATAGAGCCCTCAATAACCAAGGTACAGTACAGAGCCCTCAATAACCAAGGTACAGTACAGAGCCCTCAATAACCAAGGTACAGTACAGAGCCCTCAATAACCAAGGTACAGTACAGAGCCCTCAATAACCAAGGTACAGTATAGAGCCCTCAATATCCAAGGTACAGTACAGAGCCCTCAATAACCAAGGTACAGTTTAGTATAGAGCCCTCAATAACCAAGGTACAGTTTAATATAGAGCCCTCAATAACCAATGTACAGTACAGAGCCCTCAATAACCAAGGTACAGTTCATATATAGCCCTCAATAACCAAGGTACAGTTTAGTATAGAGCCCTCAATAACCAAGGTACAGTATAGAGCCCTCAATAACCAAGGTACAGTATAGAGCCCTCAATAACCAAGGTACAGTTCAATATAGAGCCCTCAATAACCAAGGTACAGTACAGAGCCCTCAATAACCAAGGTACAGTACAGAGCCCTCTATAACCAAGG
This sequence comes from Salvelinus namaycush, assembly GCF_016432855.1. Classification (NCBI taxonomy): domain Eukaryota; kingdom Metazoa; phylum Chordata; class Actinopteri; order Salmoniformes; family Salmonidae; genus Salvelinus; species Salvelinus namaycush. Next base: position 40,794,486 of record NC_052340.1, on the reverse strand, counting down.
TACAGTTTAATATAGAGCCCTCAATAACCAAGGTACAGTTTAATATAGAGCCCTCTATAACCAAGGTACAGATTAATATAGAGCCCTCTATAACCAAGGTACAGTACAGAGCCCTCAATAACCAAGGTACAGTACAGACCCCTCAATAACCAAGGTACAGTATAGAGCCCTCAATAACCAAGGTACAGTTTAATATAGAGCCCTCAATAACCAAGGTACAGTACAGAGCCCTCAATAACCAAGGTACAGTACAGACCCCTCAATAACCAAGGTACAGTACAGAGCCCTCAATAACCAAGGTACAGTTTAATATAGAGCCCTCAATAACCAAGGTACAGTACAGAGCCCTCAATAACCAATGTACAGTACAGAGCCCTCAATAACCAAGGTACAGTACAGAGCCCTCAATAACCAAGGTACAGTACAGAGCCCTCAATAACCAAGGTACAGTACAGAGCCCTCAATAACCAAGGTACAGTTTAATATAGAGCCCTCAATAACCAAGGTACAGTTTAGTACAGAGCCCTCAATAACCAAGGTACAGTTTAGTACAGAGCCCTCAATAATCAAGGTACAGTTCAATATAGAGCCCTCATTAACCAAGGTACAGTACAGAGCCCTCAATAACCAAGGTACAGTTCAATATATAGCCCTCTATAACCAAGGTACAGTACACTCAGCCATGCTGATGAATCCTGAAATACATTTAGTTTATTAATGCATTTTTTGAGTCATTTGGCAGAGGCTTGAGTGACACTCTAAAGACTCAAACATTCCTGTATTGACTTTGTAATGTCCTTCTCTGTCTGAGTACCAACATTATGTTCTTTGTAACGTTCTCCTCTTTCTGAATAGACATGATGTTCTTTGTAATGTTCTTCTCTGTCTGAATAGACATGATGTTCTTTGTAATGTTCTTCTTTGTCTGAATAGACATGATGTTCTTTGTAATGTTCTTCTCTGTCTGAGTACCAACATTATGTTCTTTGTAATGTTCTTCTCTATCTGAATAGACATGATGTTCTTTGTAATGTTCTTCTCTGTCTGAATAGACATGATGTTCTTTGTAATGTTCTTCTCTATCTGAATAGACATGATGTTCTTTGTAATGTTCTTCTCTGTCTGAATAGACATGATGTTCTTTGTAATGTTCTTCTCTGTCTGAATAGACCTGATGTTCTTTGTAATGTTCTTCTCTGTCTGAATAGACCTGATGTTCTTTGTAATGTTCTTCTCTGTCTGAGTACCAACATTATGTTCTTTGTAATGTTCTTCTCTGTCTGAATAGACATGATGTTCTTTGTAATGTTCTCAGTCTGAATAGACATGATGGAGTGAGATAAAGATAGTCAGTGACTACAAATGAGTTGTTCTGTACGTGAGGTTATAACTGTGTGTGTGTGTGTGTGTGTGCGCGCACCATGCAGACGGAGAGGGCTCTGCCGTGTGTGAGATCGTCCACGTCAAGTCCGAGTCAGAAGGACGGCCGGAGAGGACATTCCACCTGTGCTGCAGGTGACCCAACTGATAGAATGTTTATCAGTCCTGACTGAAGACAACAATGGCATAAAGTCACTGATTTATTTTGGAACCACCCTCAATATCTTTTAATCGTTTAAATGTTTTTTATATTTAATTAATGAATTTATATAGCACCTTTCCAGATGCCCAAAGCGCTGTAGTAAGAGGGGAAGCTCCTTGATGCTGATTAATGCTGTGGCTGTTGACCAATATATATCTTAACCATCTGAGAATGTTTTAATTATCCAACAAATGAAACCAATCAAATCCTATTTTATTTGTCATCTGCGCCGAATACAACAGGTGTAGTTCTTACCGTGAAATGATTACTTACAAGCCCTTAGCCAAAAGTGCAGGTCAAGAAATAAAGTTGAGAAAGTAAAAAAGTAAAACATTTGAATAAAAAGTAGCATAATAAAATAACAAGGCTATATACAGGGGGTACCGAGTCAGTGTGGGGGGATACAGGTTAGTAATGAGGCTTTATACAGGGGGTACCGAGTCAGTGTGGAGGGGTACAGGTTAGTAATGAGGCTATATACAGGGGGTACCGAGTCAGTGTGGAGGGGTACAGGTTAGTAATGAGGCTATATACAGGGGTACAGGTTAGTAATGAGGCTATATACAGGGGGTACAGGTTAGTAATGAGGCTATATACAGGGGGTACAGGTTAGTAATGAGGCTATATGCAGGGGTACAGGTTAGTAATGAGGCTATATACAGGGGTACAGGTTAGTAATGAGGCTATATACAGGGGTACAGGTTAGTAATGAGACTATATACAGGGGGTATAGGTTAGTAATGAGGCTTTATACAGGGGTACAGGTTAGTAATGAGGCTATATACAGGGGTACAGGTTAGTAATGAGGCTATATACAGGGGGTACAGGTTAGTAATGAGGCTATATACAGGGGGTACAGGTTAGTAATGAGACTATATACAGGGGGTACAGGTTAGTAATGATACTATATACAGGGGTACAGGTTAGTAATGAGACTATATACAGGGGGTACAGGTTAGTAATGAGGCTATATACAGGGGGTACAGGTTAGTAATGAGGCTTTATACAGGGGGTACCGAGTCAGTGTGGGGGGGTACAGATTAGTAATGAGGCTATATACAGGGGGTACAGGTTAGTCCAGGTAATATGTTCATGTAGTTAGGGGTAAAGTGACTATGCATAGATAATAAACAGAGAGTAGCAGCAGTGTAAAAACAAAGGGGGGGCGGTCAATGTAAATAGTCCGGGTAGCCATTTGATTAATTGTTCATCAGTCTTATGGCTGAAGTTAGAAGCTGTTAAGGAGCCTTTTGGACCTAGACTTGGTGCTCCGGTACCGCTTGCCGTGCGGTAACAGATAGAACAGTCTATGACTTGGGTTCCTCTGACACCACCTAGTATATAGATCCTGTATGGCAGGAAGCCCTGCTCCAGTGATGTACTGGGCCGTATGCACTACCCTCTGTAGCGTCTGGTGGAGTGGAGATAAGTTAACCAACTGGATGCAGAGCCAAGAAGACGGCCATTTTGTCCCAAAACGTCTCTGCAGTGTCGAGATACAACATTCATAAACTGGAGTAAAAAGTCTGTTTACACTTTCCAAAATGTATTTAGCATCTCCATACCAGGCGGTGATGCAACCGGTCTGGATTCTCTCTCGATGGTGCAGCTGTATAACTTTTTTGAGGATCTGGGAACCCATGCCAAATCTTTTCAAATCTCTCTTTCGTCCAGTTCTGTGGACAGTAAGAAGGACTTCCTGAAGACAGTCCACTCCATCTTAAGAGATAAACAACGACGTCAGCTGATGAAGACAGAGTCTCTACCTCCCAACCAGCAGTATGTCCCCTTTGGAGGCAAACGCCTCTGTGCCTTGAAGGGAGCCAGACCTGCCATGAACAGAGCAGGTAGGTGATGTCGGGGGGGGGGGGGGAGAGGCGTATGGGGGGGGGGATTGTGGGTGGGACGTGGGTTGTGTGTGTTGCTTGTGTCAGTGTGTTTTAAAGCAGGTAACTACTAACAGCTATCTTACGTGGTGTATATTTTATATGTCATCTATTGACGTTGTTATCTAATCCGTGCATTCCCACTGAAACCGTGATGTCTGTTTCTCTTTCCTCTGCAGTGTCAGACCCGGCGAGGACCCTGGGACGGAGGAAACTGGTGAGGAACCGTTTCACCATCGACACGGACATCGTCTTCGACGGCGAGCCGGACCAGGAGTCCCCTCTGTCCCCACTGTCTCCTGAAGAGCCTGAGGGACAGGGACAAAGGGAAGGACAGGGAAAGGAACGGGGGGAGGTGCAGGCAGGGGATACAGACCACTGGGTGGAGGAGCAGTTTGACCTGGAGCGCTACGAGGAGGAGCAGGAGGCGCAGAAGGAGGTGAAAGGAGGAGGAGACGTGAAACAAACAGAGATCCTTAGTGGTGATGAGGATTTGTACCTGTCTGTCAGAGGACCTTCCACTGAATCACTATCCAACACAGACCTAGAGGGGCCTGTAGTTGCCCTGTCCCTGGGAGAGGAAGGCCAAGAGAGGGGCCCTAAACATCCCCAGCCCCAGGGAGCCATGGAGACCACCACCCCAGGGATGAGACTTTCCCACCTGGGGAAGCAGTGTGACCTAGCTGGGATGAGTGTGGATGACCAGGGGCCTAGGGAGGAAGGTGAGGACATCTGGCTACGCAGGGAGAACTGTCCCCCGGACTCTGGTGCTCAGACACTACAGAGCTAGACTACAAGACCAGCAGACCGTTACAGACAGTGTGTCTCACCACTCAGACAGAGAGCTTTACATGAGTTACAAATGGCACCCTTTTCACTATTTGGGGCCCATAAGGCTCTGGTCAATAGTAGTGCACTATATAGGGAATAGGGAATAGGGCCCTGTCTAAAGTAGTGTACTATATAGGGAATAGGGCCCTGTCTAAAGTAGTGTACTATATAGGGAATAGGGTCCTGTCTAAAGTAGTGCACTATCTAGGGAATAGGGTTCTATAGGGCCCTGGTCTAAAGTAGTGCACTATCTAGGGAATAGGGTTCTATAGGGCCCTGGTCTAAAGTAGTGCACTATATGTAGGGAATAGGGTTCTATAGGGCTCTGGTCTAAAGTAGTGCACTATATAGAGAATAGGGTTCTATAGGGCCCTGGTCTAAAGTAGTGCACTATATAGGGAATAGGGTTCTATAGGGCCCTGGACTAAAGTAGTGCACTATATAGGGAATAGGGTTCTATAGGGCCCTGGACTAAAGTAGTGCACTATATAGGGAATAGGGTTCTATAGGGCCCTGGTCTAAAGTAGTGCACTATATAGGGAATAGGGTTCTATAGGGCCCTGGTCTAAAGTAGTGCACCATATAGGGAATAGGGTTCTATAGGGCCCTGGACTAAAGTAGTGCACTATAAAGAGAATAGGGTTCTATAGGGCCCTGGTCTAAAGTAGTGCACTACATAGGGAATAGGGTTCTATAGGGCCCTGGTCTAAAGTAGTGCACTACATAGGGAATAGGGTTCTATAGGGCCCTGGTCTAAAGTAGTGCACTATATAGGGAATAGGGTTCTATAGGGCCCTGGTCTAAAGTAGTGCACTACATAGGGAATAGGGTTCTATAGGGCCCTGGTCTAAAGTAGTGCACTATATAGGGAATAGGGTGCCATTTGGGACGTATCCATGAGCTTCAAGAGATGATCAGTGAACAATCAATCAATCAATCAATCCGCACCCATCAATAATCCATGTGCATAGATATGCATGGCACAGCTACTTCAAGCTGCTACATCGCCTCGTCAGTGTACTCGAATGCCTTGTAGTGTACAGATAGACTGGGGAACCTCAAACTGAAGCCCACCAATGGGAGCAATACTGGAATACAGGGAGGGGAGGGGTCTTATCGAATCAACCAATCATATGGAGACATGGAGGGGTCTTATCCAATCATATGGTGATGTGGAGGCCAAACTGTGAGAGACTGACTGGCTGGCTGGCTCACTGTCTGACAGTACAATCATGGACCCTAATCAATACTGTTGCTTGGCATGGTTTGCACATTGGGGCAGATTCCTGGGGTACTATAGGTTCCTGCTCATTGTTGTCAAGTGTGCGTATTTGTTTTGAACACATGAAACGCAACGTTAACTACTGTTCCCTGAAGGAGGGAAACGAGGTACAACATACTATGGGGAGTCACTCTTCGGGTGAAGGATATAGAATCACGCCTGACAAGGCCCAATTACATCCTCTCCTTGCTGGAAGCCACACCTTCCACAGGTGATAAGTGTGAGGCTCAGATTGATTTCTTCATTTTAATACCGCTCTTCACCGAGCCCAGGAACGGGCGGTTCTGGGCCAAACAGGTGTTGTACCTCGTTTCCCTCCTTCAGAAAACAGTAGTTATAGTCATAACGTTACGTTCCCTTCCAGTCAGTCAACTTTGGTACAACATACTTATGGGGAAATATAATCCCTCCCCAAGCCAACCCTAACGGATACTAAATGAACCTGACCACACCAGATGCGGCAGTCTGGGTTTTGCGTATTGCGCAGCCTAGTGACTTTCCCTTGTCCCAGCCGTAAGCACATTGTGTGACATCCAAGCAATAAAACCTCACAAGTGTGTGGTGATGCTCAACTATCTCCTATAGTCAACCCTGTTAAACAACGGCCGAGACGCTGCCAGACTCCTGGTGGAGTGGGCGCGTACACCGCTAGGTGACCCCTGACCCCTGACCCCTTGCTGCTATATGCCAGAGAGATAGACTCCAAAATCCAGTGGGAGAGACGCTGCTTAGAGAGCGTCCTGCTGGATTAGCAAAACAGGAAGAAAGAAAAATGCTGGTCACATAACCGGATATCCCAGGCCCGTTCAATATACGTGCGTAAAGTTCGCACCGGACACATGGCATGTAACCTCCGTTGCTCTTCAGAAAGCAAACAGAGGAGGTGAAAAGGGAAAATAGCTCAAAAGCTAAGGATCTGTAGGACATGTTGGAGAAAAGGGCATATTTGGACGCAACTTCACCTTAGAGTCGCCCGGGGGAACTGAGTACAGTGAAGGGTGTACGGATAACGCGCGGGAGATCCCCGACACGTTTAGCCAAAGCCATGAGCAGGGAGGTTTTGTAGGCGAGGATCTTCTTCTACTCTCGCTCTCCCCTCTCTGCTCGCTCTCTCTCTCCACTCTCTCTCCGCTTGCTCTCTCTCTCTCTCTCTCTCTCTCTCTCTCTCTCTCTCTGCTTGCTCTCTCTCTCTCTCTCTCTCTGCTCGCTCTCTCTCTGTCTGTCTCTCTCTCTCTCTCTCTCTCTGTCTGTCTCTCTCTCTCTCTCTCTCTCTCTCTCTGCTCGCTCTCTCTCTCTCTCTCTCTCTCTCTCTCTCTCTCTGCTCGCTCTCTCTCTCTCTCTCTCTCTCTCTCTCTCTCTCTCTCTCTCTCTCTCTCTCTCTCTCTCTCTCTCTCTCTCTCTCTCTCTCTCTCTCTCTCTCTCTCTCTCTCTCTCTGCTCGCTCTCTCTCTCCACTCTCTCTCCGCTTGCTCTCTCTCTCGCCACTCTCTCTCTGCTCGCTCTCTCTCTCCACTCTCTCTCCGCTTGCTCTCTCTCTCCACTCTCTCTCCGCTTGCTCTCTCTCTCTCTCTGCTCGCTCTCTCTCTCTCTCTCTCTCTGTCTGTCTCTCTCTCTCTCTCTCTCTCTCTCTCTCTCTCTCTCTCTCTCTCTCTCTCTCTCTCTCTGTCTGTCTGTCTGTCTGTCTGTCTGTCTGTCTGTCTGTCTGTCTCTCTCTCTGTCTGTCTCTCTCTCTCTCTCTGTCTCTCTCTCTCTCGTAATGTTGCTTCTTACTCCAGTGGCTCAAAGGGGGATGTATACAGCGCCTCCAAAACCAGTGCCAAATCCCATTTGGTCGCAATAGATTTAGAGATTTGTCTGAACCCGCACCACCAGAAGGTGAGTCCCGGTGAGGCTTCGTCAATCCCCACATGACGCTGAGATAGTAGACATGTACATTTAACATTTACATTTAAGTCATTTAGCAGACGCTCTTATCCAGAGCGACTTACAAATTGGTGCATTCACCTTATGATATCCAGTGGAACAGCCACTTTACAATAGTGCATCTAAATCTTTTAAGGGGGGGGGGGGGGGGGGTTAGAAGGATTACTTTATCCTATCCTAGGTATTCCTTAAAGAGGTGGGGTTTCAGGTGTCTCCGGAAGGTGGTGATTGACTCCGCTGACCTGGCGTCGTGGGGGAGTTTGTTCCACCATTGGGGTGCCAGAGCAGCGAACAGTTTTGACTGGGCTGAGCGGGAACTGTACTTCCTCAGAGGTAGGGAGGCGAGCAGGCCAGAGGTGGATGAACGCAGTGCCCTTGTTTGGGTGTAGGGCCTGATCAGAGCCTGAAGGTACGGAGGTGCCGTTCCCCTCACAGCTCCGTAGGCAAGCACCATGGTCTTGTAGCGGATGCGAGCTTCAACTGGAAGCCAGTGGAGAGAGCGGAGGAGCGGGGTGACGTGAGAGAACTTGGGAAGGTTGAACACCAGACGGGCTGCGGCGTTCTGGATGAGTTGTAGGGGTTTAATGGCACAGGCAGGGAGCCCAGCCAACAGCGAGTTGCAGTAATCCAGACGGGAGATGACAAGTGCCTGGATTAGGACCTGCGCCGCTTCCTGTGTGAGGCAGGGTCGTACTCTGCGAATGTTGTAGAGCATGAACCTACAGGAACGGGCCACCGCCTTGATGTTAGTTGAGAACGACAGGGTGTTGTCCAGGATCACGCCAAGGTTCTTAGCACTCTGGGAGGAGGACACAATGGAGTTGTCAACCGTGATGGCGAGATCATGGAACGGGCAGTCCTTCCCCGGGAGGAAGAGCAGCTCCGTCTTGCCGAGGTTCAGCTTGAGGTGGTGATCCGTCATCCACACTGATATGTCTGCCAGACATGCAGAGATGCGATTCGCCACCTGGTTATCAGAAGGGGGAAAGGAGAAGATTAATTGTGTGTCGTCTGCATAGCAATGATAGGAGAGACCATGTGAGGTTATGACAGAGCCAAGTGACTTGGTGTATAGCGAGAATAGGAGAGGGCCTAGAACAGAGCCCTGGGGGACACCAGTGGTGAGAGCACGTGGTTCGGAGACAGATTCTCGCCACGCCACCTGGTAGGAGCGACCTGTCAGGTAGGACGCAATCCAAGCGTGGGCCGCGCCGGAGATGCCCAACTCGGAGAGGGTGGAGAGGAGGATCTGATGGTTCACAGTATCAAAGGCAGCCGATAGGTCTAGAAGGATGAGAGCAGAGGAGAGAGAGTTAGCTTTAGCAGTGCGGAGCGCCTCCGTGACACAGAGAAGAGCAGTCTCAGTTGAATGACTAGTCTTGAAACCTGACTGATTTGGATCAAGAAGGTCATTCTGAGAGAGATAGCAGGAGAGCTGGCCAAGGACGGCACGTTCAAGAGTTTTGGAGAGAAAAGAAAGAAGGGATACTGGTCTGTAGTTGTTGACATCGGAGGGATCGAGTGTGTACACTTTTAAAGTAGAGAATGCCCCGAAAAGCTCCTCTAGGAACATAAGGATTTCCCTCACAGAGCACTGAAAAGAAACAAGTCCTTTATCTTGGCACCAGAGCTCAAACGCTTGCCACTCATATGCATACAGCCCTCTCATGGACGGTGGAGCCCTTACAGACTGAATGTCAAATCAAAATCAAATTGATTTATAAAGCCCTTCTTACATCAGCTAATATCTCAAAGTGCTGTACAGAAACCCAGCCTAAAACCCCAAACAGCAAACAATGCAGGTGTAGAAGCACGGTGGCTAGGAAAAACCTCCCTAGAAAGGCCAGAACCTAGGAAGAAACCTAGAGAGGAAGCAGGCTGTGAGGGGTGGCCAGTCCTCTTCTGGCTGTGGCGGGTGGAGATTATAACAGAACATGGCCAAGATGTTCAAATATTTATAGATGACCAGCATGGTCAAATAATAATAATCACAGTGGATGTCGAGGGTGCAACAGGTCAGCATCTCAGCACCTCAGGCTTTTCATAGTCGATCATTCAGAGTATCTCTACCGCTCCTGCGGTCTCTAGAGAGTTGAAAACAGCAGGTCTGGGACAGGTAGCACGTCCGGTGAACAGGTCAGGGTTCCATAGCCGCAGGCAGAACAGTTGAAACTGGAGCAGCAGCACGGCCAGGTGGACTGGGGACAGCAAGGAGTCATCAGGCCAGGTAGTCCTGAGGCATGGTCCTAGGGCTCAGGTCCTCCGAGAGAGAAAGAAGGAGAGAAAGGGGGAGAATTAGAGAGAGCATACTTAAATTCACACAGGACATGGGATAAGACAGGAGGGGGGGCGCCAAGGGGGGGTGCCAACCCAGACAGGAAGATCACGTCAGTGACTCAACCCACTCAAGTGACGCACCCCTCCTAGGGACGGCATGGAAGAGCACCAGTAAGCCAGTGACTCAGCACCTGTAATAGGGTTAGAGGCAGAGAATCCCAGTGGAGAGAGGGGAACCGGCCAGGCAGAGACAGCAAGGGCGGTTCGTTGCTCCAGAGCCTTTAAGTTCACCTTCACACTCCTGGGCCAGACTACACTCAATCATAGGACCCACTGGAAAGATGAGTCTTCAGTAAAGACTTAAAGTTTGAGACCGAGTCTGCGTCTCTCACATGGGTAGGCAGACCATTCCATAAAAATGGAGCTCTATAGGAGAAAGCCCTGCCTCCAGCTGTTTGCTTAGAAATTCTAGGAACAGTTAGGAGGCCTGCGTCTTGTGACCGTAGCGTATGTGTAGGTATGTACAGCACGACCACATCGGAAAGATAGGTAGGTGCAAGCCCTTATAATGCTTTATAGGTTAGCAGTAAAACCTTGAAATCAGCCCTTGCCTTAACAGGAAGCCAGTGTAGAGAGGCTAGCATTGGAGTAATATGATATATATTTTTGGTTCTAGTAAAGATTCTAGCAGCCGTATTTAGCACTAACTGAAGTTTATTTAGTGCTTTATCCGGGTAGCCGGAAAGTAGAGCATTGCAGTAGTCTAACCTAGAAGTGACAAAAGCATGGATACATTTTTCTGCATCATTTTTGGACATAACATTTCTGATTTTTGCAATGTTACGTAGATGGAAAAAAGCTGTCCTTGAAACAGTCTTGATATGTTCGTCAAAAGAGAGATCAGGGTCCAGAGTAACGCCGAGGTCCTTCACAGTTTTATTTGAGACGACTGTACAACCATCAAGATTAATTGTCAGATTCAACAGAAGATCTCTTCTGTTTCTTGGGACCTAGAACAACAAGCATCTCTGTTTTGTCCGAGCTTAAAAGTAGAACATTTGCAGCCATCCACTTCCTTATGTCTGAAACACAGGCTTCCAGCGAGGGCAATTTTAGGGCTTCACCATGTTTCATTGAAATGTACAGCTGTGTGTCATCCGCATAGCAGTGAAAGTTAACATTATGTTTCCGAATGACATCACCAAGAGGTAAAATATATAGAGAAAACAATAGTGGTCCCAAAACGGAACCTTGAGGAACACCAACATTTACAGTTGATTTGTCAAACCATCCACAGAGACAAACTGATATCTTTCCGACAGATAAGATCTAAACCAGGCCAGAACTTGTCCGTGCAGACCAATTTGGGTTTCCAATCTCTCTAATAGAATGTGGTGATCGATGGTATCAAAAGCAGCGCTAAGGTCTAGGAGCACGAGGACAGATGCAGAGCCTCGGTCTGACGCCATTAAAAGGTCATTTACCACCTTCACAAGTGCAGTCTCAGCGCTATGATGGGGTCTAAAACCAGACTGAAGCATTTCGTATACATTGTTTGTCTTCAGGAAGGCAGTGAGTTGCTGCACAACAGCTTTCTCAACATTTTTGAAAGGAATGGGAGATTCGATATAGGCCGATAGTGTTTTATATTTTCTAGGTAAGGTTTGGCTTTTTGGTAGCAAAACAATTCAAAAGTAAACTCCTAGCCATCAGATTGGCCCTGTCAGTGTCCAGGCCCATAGGATCCAAATCTCCTGCCAAACCTGTCCAAACGAGAGTTGCCACAGGTCTCTGCCTAAAAGGCAAATCATTTCCCGCGAAACCAAGGCTGCCTGGGCCAACAGGGAGCCACAATAATGAATGGTAAGCCCTCCTTGTGCACCTTCTCCAGTGTGAATCAGAACCGCTGGCGGAAATGCGTGAAGGAGAGTTCGAGGCCACTGGTGTGACATAGCGTCCGTTCCCAACAGACCGCACTGGTCCCTCATTGAGAAAAATAGACAACACTGGTCGTTTTCTCGCTATGTGTAAAGATCTCCGTCGTCCCTGTTGAACCTCTTCCATATCTGGGCAACAACAGTACACTGTCAGAAGTTCCAGGTGAGTCTCTTTGAAAAGATGCTAGGTGAGAGGGACACGCCGAACGGGAGTACCAAAAACTCATAAGCTATTGCCTCATAATGGAATCTCAGGAACTTTCTGTGTGACTCGGGTACATGGGCACATGAAAGTACGCATCCTTAAGGTCGATGGTGCTGAGCCAATGGCCGGGGACACACGGACTGTAACAGCCGCTGGTTTGTGAGCATCTTGAATTTGTGAACTCTGCGATGTTTGTTCAGGGCACGCATGTCTAGAATGGGGCGTAAACCCCCGTCCCTTTTTGGAACCAGGAACCAGCCGTCCTGAGCTTTGGACAGAGGAACCACTCGTATTGCCTGTTTCTGGAGCAGGGAGGATATTTCCTCAGTGCACCTCCTTGCACAAAGGCGGAGGTAGCGGTCCTGCTGCTGGGTTGTTGCCCTCCTACGGCCTCTTCCACGTCTCCTGATGTACTGGCCTGTCTCCTGGTAGCGCCTCCATGCTCTGGACACTACGCTGACAGACACAGCAAACCTTTTTGCCACAGCTCGCATTGATGTGCCATCCTGGATGAACTGCACTACCTGAGCCACTTGTGTGGGCTGTAGACTCCGTCTCATGCTACCACTAGAGTGAGAGCACCGCCAGCATTCAAAAGTGACCAAAACATCAGCCAGGAAGCATAGGAACTGAGAAGTGGTCTGTGGTCACCACCTGCAGAATCACTCCTTTTTGGGGGGTGTCTTACTAATTGCCTATAATTTCCACCTTTTGTCTATTCCATTTGCACAACAGCATGTGAAATTTATTGTCAATCAGTGTTGCTTCCTAAGTGGACAGTTTGATTTCACAGAAGTGTGATTGACTTGGAGTTACATTGTGTTGTTTAAGTGTTCCCTTTATTTTTTTGAGCAGTGTACAACACTCTTGAAACACAATACGATGTGTTTATGTGCAAACGTTTGCCTGAAGCACGGTCCACTCTGGGTACGGGGTGCTTCGGCCATCTGTGACGCTCCCCGATTGGCCGTGTCACCGCGGGTGTTTGGGGGGCGGCTGGCAAGGTAGGACCCGATCCCACGCCACCACCTATCCCCGAACTCGGTGCGCGGGGGCTGTCTCCTTCCCTGCGAGGTGGCAGGACCATCCATCACTTCGCCCCTGGAAGCGAAGTGATGGCGACTGTGCCAGGCAGACAGGCATTGCGGTTAAAGCCGTGCCTAGCTCGGTCTGGTAGACCTGCAGCATAGTGACAGATGACAGGGATCAGCCACCCCCACTGCACTGTACACCTTCTCCAGCTGAGAAGCCCAAAAGTGACAGTATTTGTTTGTCATGCCCTTGTTTGTCAATGGGTCTAGGTAGCCAGCTTCCTAGCCAATCCACCAGAGGCGTGTGTACCAGCCCCACCCCCTTTATCCCATCCAAATCCATGAAGGGGCCACACCCATCCAGATCGTTGAAAGGGGGCCACACCCATCCAGATTGTTGAAAAGGGGCCACACCCATCCAGATCGTTGAAAGGGGGCCACACCCATCCAGATCGTTGAAAGGGGGCCACGCCCATCCAGATCGTTGAAAGGGGGCCCACCCATCCAGATCGTTGAAAGGGGGCCAAACCCATCCAGATCGTTGAAAGGGGGCCAAACCCATCCAGATCGTTGAAAGGGGGCCACACCCATCCAGGTCGTTGAAAGGGGGCCACACCCATCCAGATCGTTGAAAGGGGGCCACACCCATCCAGATCATTGACAGGGGGCCACACCCATCCAGATCGTTGAAAGGGGGACCACCCATGCAGATCGTTGAAAGGGGGCCAAACCCATCCAGATCGTTGAAAGGGGGCCAAACCCATCCAGATCGTTGAAAGGGGGCCCACCCATCCAGATCGTTGAAAGGGGGCCAAACCCATCCAGATCGTTGAAAGGGGGCCAAACCCATCCAGATCGTTGAAAGGGGGCCAAACCCATCCAGATCGTTGAAAGGGGGCCCACCCATCCAGATCGTTGAAAGGGGGCCCACCCATCCAGATCGTTGAAAGGGGGCCAAACCCATCCAGATCATTGAAAGGGGGCCCCACCCATCCAGATCGTTGAAAGGGGGCCCCACCCATCCAGATCGTTGAAAGGGGGCCACACCCATCCAGATCGTTGAAAGGGGGCCAAACCCATCCAGATCGTTGAAAGGGGGCCCACCCATCCAGATCGTTGAAAGGGGGCCAAACCCATCCAGATCGTTGAAAGGGGGCCAAACCCATCCAGATCGTTGAAAGGGGGCCAAACCCATCCAGATCGTTGAAAGGGGGCCCACCCATCCAGATCGTTGAAAGGGGGCCAAACCCATCCAGATCGTTGAAAGGGGGCCAAACCCATCCAGATCGTTGAAAGGGGGCCAAACCCATCCAGATCGTTGAAAGGGGGCCAAACCCATCCAGGTCGTTGAAAGGGGGCCAAACCCATCCAGATCGTTGAAAGGGGGCCAAACCCATCCAGATCGTTGAAAGGGGGCCAAACCCATCCAGATCGTTGAAAGGGGGCCAAACCCATCCAGATCGTTGAAAGGGGGCCAAACCCATCCAGATCGTTGAAAGGGGGCCAAACCCATCCAGATCGTTGAAAGGGGGCCAAACCCATCCAGATCGTTGAAAGGGGGCCCCACCCATCCAGATCGTTGAAAGGGGGCCCCACCCATCCAGATCGTTGAAAGGGGGCCAAACCCATCCAGATCGTTGAAAGGGGGCCCCACCCATCCAGATTGTTGAAAGGGGGTCCACTCATCCAGATCATTGAAAGGGGGCCCACCCATCCAGATCGTTGAAAGGGGGCCCCACCCATCCAGATCGTTGAAAGGGGGCCCACCCATCCAGATCGTTGAAAGGGGGCCCACCCATCCAGATCGTTGAAAGGGGGCCCACCCATGCAGCATCTTTTTTTTATTCAACCCTTATTTTACCAGGTCAGTTGACTGAGAACACATTCTCATTTACAGCAATGACCTGGGAAATAGTTACAGGGGAGAGGAGGGGGGATGAATGAGCCAATTGGAAGCTGGGGATGATTAGGTGGCCATGATGGTATAAAGGGCAGATTGGGAATATAGTCAGGACACTGGTTTCACTGATTACGGGTTGGACGTGGTTGTTGTCAGTTCTTCTATGAAATCTGGAAACGGGTAGGTGGCACTTGACTGTGGGGCCAGGTACTTCCCACCGAACATCCCACCGAACCTCCCACCGAACCTCTCACCGAACTTCCCACCGAACCTCTCACCAAACTTCCCACCGAACCTTG
Source organism: Salvelinus namaycush (assembly GCF_016432855.1). Classification (NCBI taxonomy): domain Eukaryota; kingdom Metazoa; phylum Chordata; class Actinopteri; order Salmoniformes; family Salmonidae; genus Salvelinus; species Salvelinus namaycush. Next base: position 40,779,334 of record NC_052340.1, on the reverse strand, counting down.
ATGACTTCTGCCGTGGGGGTTGAACACGGGGCCACTTCACCTCCAAAATGCATAGCCGCCCTGCGGCATAGTTCTGTTACCTCTATTCCCGTAGCGTGAGGAGGTTGCGGTCCCGGAACTAAGTCTAAGTCCTCTTCTTCATCCGAGAGACTCCCGAAGCAGTCAAGAGACACCAAGTGGTCATCCGAACCTGGGCCCTGTATGTATAACCAGCCGCCTCACTTATCCCCCTGTATTAAAGCTAGTTCCACCTGTTCCGACCATAGCCCCAAGTCTCTCTCCGCTTCCTGCACCTCAGTCCCAGCCGATGTGTCGGCATCCGGGAAGGGAAAGTTGCCATCGGTAACACTACGCTTCCCTCAAGAATGCTACATGTATTTCCAGGGAGTTCGCCCGCAGTATGTGGCGATGGGCACACTGACTGGTTGGAGGGAGGGCCACCCGAGCTCCAAGCCGAGACAAACTACTCAGAAATGATCTTTCAGAGAAATACTATAACCGTTTGACTGGGGGACAATTTAGTTGGCGCAACGTAACGTCTCGCTTTCCAACTGTTTGTTTTAGTAGCCTGAATCGGTCCTGTTCACATCGAGGTGAAGAGCGGAATAACTGAAGGAATGAATCCGAGCTTCGTGCTTATCACCTGTGGAAGGTCGGAGCTTCCAGGGAAGCGCGGATTTCGTTGGCCCTGTCAGGCGTAATTGTAGATCCTTCAACCGAAGTCGCGAGTAGTGTAACGACCCTGGGTTTATAAGCACGGAAATGGATTCTGCCTCACGAGCACGGACCTCGGGCTCGAGACCTGCTCCCTGCCTGTTTCATTACAGTATGTTGAACCGAAGTTGACTGACTGAAAGGGAACCTTGTCTGAGAGACGGCTTTTGTACCATAGTATATTATCTGAATCCTTCCAGAGATTAAGGTTTGAGGACAGCCTCGTCAAGTCTTGCAGCGTTTACTATAGGTGTGTGTTTTCATTTTTATTCTAGCAACACAGATGCGTTTTTTGGAGCAATTTACTTTCTTGGTTTTGTATATAATTTTGACTTCCTGTTTTGAAAAACCGAAACCAGGCTAGCTTTTTAGTCTTACAACTATTTGGTTTGTCTTCTCTGATGACATAGAAGAGAATAATGATATTTTATTAACCCTGTCTTCACTGAGGCTAAGGGAATTGTGTTTTAAGTTAACAAAATCCTGTTTTACTTGAATTGTCATATTATTAATTTGTAATCTTTTTTCGTCTTTTTTTTTTGGGGGGGGCCAACCATGTTCCTTTACTGCTCTTCATCCCCCCAGTTCTGATTACTACATTATCTTTGTGATTACTCTTCATTCCCCCAGTTCTATAATTACTACATTATCTTTGTGATTACTCTTCATTCCCCCCAGTTCTGATTACTACATTATCTTTATGATTACTCTTCATTCCCCCAGTTCTGATTACTACATTATCTTTATGATTACTCTTCATTCCCCCCAGTTCTGATTACTACATTATCTTTGTGATTACTCTTCTTTCCCCCCAGTTCTGATTACTACATTATCTTTATGATTGCTCTTCATTCCCCCAGTTCTATAATTACTACATTATCTTTGTGATTACTCTTCATTCCCCCAGTTCTGATTACTACATTATCTTTATGATTACTCTTCATTCCCCCAGTTATAATTACTACATTATCTTTGTGATTACTCTTCATTCCCCAGTTCTGATTACTACATTATCTTTATGATTACTCTTCATTCTCCCAGTTCTATAATTACTACATTATCTTTATAATTACGCTTCGTTCTGATTACTACATTATCTTTGTGATTACTCTTCATTCCCCCAGTTCTATAATTACTACATTATCTTTGTGATTACTCTTCATTCCCCCAGTTCTGATTACTACATTATCTTTATGATTACTCTTCATTCCCCCAGTTCTATAATTACTACATTATCTTTGTGATTACTCTTCATTCCCCCAGTTCTGATTACTACATTATCTTTATGATTACTCTTCATTCCCCCAGTTCTATAATTACTACATTATCTTTATAATTACGCTTCGTTCTGATTACTACATTATCTTTGTGATTACTCTTCATTCCCCCCAGTTCTATAATTACTACATTATCTTTGTGATTACTCTTCATTCCCCCAGTTCTGATTACTACATTATCTTTATGATTACTCTTCATTCCCCCAGTTCTATAATTACTACATTATCTTTGTGATTACTCTTCATTCCCCCAGTTCTGATTACTACATTATCTTTATGATTACTCTTCATTCCCCCCAGTTCTGATTACTACATTATCTTTGTGATTACTCTTCATTCCCCCCCAGTTCTGATTACTACATTATCTTTATGATTACTCTTCATTCCCCCCAGTTCTGATTACTACATTATCTTTGTAATTACTCTTCATTCCCCCAGTTCTATAATTACTAATTATCTTTGTGATTACTCTTCATTCCCCCCAGTTCTGATTACTACATTATCTTTATGATTACTCTTCATTCCCCCCCAGTTCTGATTACTACATTATCTTTGTGATTACTCTTCATTCCCCCCAGTTCTGATTACTACATTATCTTTGTGATTACTCTTCATTCCCCCCAGTTCTGATTACTACATTATCTTTGTGATTACTCTTCATTCCCCCCAGTTCTGTTTACTACATTATCTTTGTGATTACTCTTCATTCCCCCAGTTCTATAATTAATACATTATCTTTGTGATTACTCTTCATTCCCCCAGTTCTTATTACTACATTATCTTTGTGATTACTCTTCATTCCCCCAGTTCTTATTACTACATTATCTTTGTGATTACTCTTCATTCCCCCCAGTTCTGTTTACTACATTATCTTTGTGATTACTCTTCATTCCCCCAGTTCTATAATTACTACATTATCTTTGTGATTACTCTTCATTCCCCCCAGTTCTGATTACTACATTATCTTTGTGATTACTCTTCATTCCCCCCAGTTCTGATTACTACATTATCTTTGTGATTACTCTTCATTCCCCCCAGTTCTGATTACTACATTATCTTTGTGATTACTCTTCATTCCCCCCAGTTCTGATTACTACATTATCTTTGTGATTACTCTTCATTCCCCCCAGTTCTGATTACTACATTATCTTTGTGAATACTAACTCTTCGTGCACATTCTTGCTGTGGACAACTCGCACATGCATTCAATAGTCTTTTTCTGTTAAGAAATTAAATCTTGCAGTTCTCTGTTGTTCACCACCGATAATGCATTATCAATAGCCTTGATTTTATTTATTAATCTAGTGAATTAATAAATTCACTAGTAAATTCACCCCCCCCCCAGAAAATGTATTTCTCAAATAAATTCCAAACTTGCTGGATGCAATCAAGATGGCGAATATGTGTAAACATAAATCCTCCAATAATAATAATACTGTTAATAATTATAATACTTGTGAAACAACCCATTGTGCTACTGAGACTGCATTTGTATTACTCTGTATGTAAATATTACAATGTGTTGATATCATATCAAATAAATTGGTTTCCTACTTGTCATTTACAGCACTGTACTGTTGTTTTCTGTCGTGGTTTGGTTCAACCTCAGCTTCTATGGACTGTGAAATGTTGTAGAGAACCGTTTTGGTGAGAGACGGAGAGAAAATAAACATTTATGTCCGATGTGCCCAGACATGTCTGGGGAAAATAGCTCATTCTGAGAAAAATCTTCCTCTATGTGATCCGGAAAGAGGGAGAAGACCACACACACCGTGATAAAGAGAAGACCACACACACTGTGGTAAAGAGAAGACCACCCCGTTTCAGAACAGCAGGTGAAAAGCAGAACTGCTGAAAACTGACTTTCAAGACCTCAGAACAGCCGCTGAAGTCAGACATGCTCGGACAAGCACAGTCAACGAGGGATGAAAAGAGAGAGATAGATGGGAGCCAGAGAAAGAGGTGAGAGGAGGTCTGTTGCATAGGGCCATTCTGAACAAGAGACCAACCTGTCTCATTGAGAAGCTGCCAAACTAGCAGCATGATTGTCCTGCTTACAGCCATTAGGATAACGAAAAGAATGGGTCAGGTCTCTGGAGGGGAAAGACTGAGGCGGAGGAAAGAAGGACAGGGAGGAGGAGAGGGACAGGGAGGTGGAGAGGGACAGGGAGGTGGAGAGGGACAGAGAGGGACATGGAGGTGGGGAGGGACGGAGGAGGAGAGAGACAGAGAGGGACAGGGAAGAGGGGAGGGGCGGAGAGGAGGGAGGTGTATTGCAGTGTATTTGCTTGGCACTTATGAAAACAAGGAGCAACCATGGTTTCCCCTCCCTGAGCCCATCCCTCCCTGTCAGTCTACTCTGGTCTGTAACGACTAAAGGGACAGATCAGGGCTATGTCCGGCAGGAGATTAATGTACCGGTGTTTTCCTTGGACAAAAACATATGCCATTAAACCCAACCTATCCCTGTCCTCCTCTACTTTATTTGAGTCCTTGTGAAGACAAGGTTGTGACCCAAATGGCTACCTATTCTCTTATATAGTGCACTTAATAGGGAACAGGCTGTCCTGCGGACACATATGTTATGTTGACAGGGGAGTCACCCTGGCTGGCCTGCGTTAGCAACCTGTCACTCCTCATAGATACACACCTTGTCACTCACCTACCTAACACGGCTAATCAGTGGCTTGATGGAGTCCGGAACCATCTCTCCCTCTGATCTATGGAACAGGGGTAATTGACAGTGACAGGGTGTGTGTGTGTGTGTGTGTGTGTCCGTTCCACACAGTGCAGTGGAAGAGAGGAGACAGCAGAGAGGGAACAGGGCTCTGTTACTGCAGCACTACATTATAGAGTGTTGCTGAGGCCTGAGCTGCGGCTGGAGTCACCATGACGACACCCTGTTACGGGTCAGTCCCTCCTGTTGATGGAATCCATCACAGCCTGGGTGGAGATAGACAGGAGTGGAGAGAGAGACAGGAGTGGAGAGGAAGGAAAGACAGGACTGGAGAGAGAGACAGGAGTGGAGAGGAAGGAAAGACAGGACTGGAGAGAGAGACAGGACTGGAGAGAGAGACAGGAAAGACAGGAGTGGAGAGAGAGACAGGAGTGGAGAGGAAGGAAAGACAGGACTGGAGAGAGAGACAGGACTGGAGAGAGAGACAGGAAAGACAGGAGTGGAGAGAGAGACAGGAGTGGAGAGGAAGGAAAGACAGGACTGGAGAGAGAGACAGGAGTGGAGAGGAAGGAAAGACAGGACTGGAGAGGGAGACAGGAAAGACAGGCGTGGAAAGAGGCAGGAGGGACAGGATTTGAGAGAGAGGAGAGACATGAGTGGAGAGAGACAGGAGAGACAGGAGTGGAGAGAGAGACAGGAGAGGAGAGAGCAGTGGAGAGAGACAGGAGTGGAGAGAGAGACAGGAGTCGGGGCGTGACTTAATGGGACGTGACTGGAGGAGAGGAGAGACAATTTGAGTCTGCAAGACTATAATTTATATAGTGTCTGTCCCAAATGGCACCCATTTCCCTATTAAGGACACTACTTTAGTCCAGGTCACATAGGGCTCTGGTAAAGTACTGCATTATGGAGGTAATAGAGTGCCATTTAAAAAACATGGAGGGAATGGTTTCACTGTCAACAATTACTGCTGAAAATAGATCTTTTATCGTTATTTTTTTATTATTCTTAACTTAATCTGTTTACAGGATGTGTGTGACGTTTGGCTCCGTAACGTGTAATACCATTCACAAACAGCAGGTGGGGCTCTGTGTCCAGTTTTAGGGATGTCTGTCAAAACGTCTTTCCACCTGAAACTTGTGATCAGTATTTGATTTTAGACCTCATCCAAAGTACCTAACTCATTTCTGCTCTGATATAAACCTGGTTTAGACCTCATCCTGTCTAAAGCTCCAACCTCGATGAACACATAAGCCTCTCAAGATATTTCAAACCTTAGAAAGGTCACATCCTTTCAAAGTTTTGGTTGTAAGACGCCGGTGTTGTTTTCAGATCAGTTCCCATTAAGTGTTGAAAGTTGTCACAAGTAAATATTTATTTAACCTTTTATTTAACTAGACAAGACAAATTATTATTTACAATGACGGCCTACCAGGGGAACAGTGGGGCAGAACGACAGGGGGATTCGATCCAGCAACCTTTTCAGTTACTGGCCCAACGCTCTAACCACTAGGCTACCTGCTGGTTACTGGCCCAACGCTCTAACCACTAGGCTACCTGCTGGTTACTGGCCCAACGCTCTAACCACTAGGCTACCTGCCACCTCTACGCTCTAACCACTAGGTTACCTGCCACCTCTACGCTCTAACCACTAGGCTACCTGCTGGTTACTGGCCCAACGCTCTAACCACTAGGCTACCTGCTGGTTACTGGCCCAACGCTCTAACCACTAGGCTACCTGCTGGTTACTGGCCCAACGCTCTAACCACTAGACACTACCTGCTGGTTACTGGCCCAACGCTCTAACCACTAGGCTACCTGCTGGTTACTGGCCCAACGCTCTAACCACTAGGCTACCTGCCACCTCTACGCTCTAACCACTAGGCTACCTGCTGGTTACTGGCCCAACGCTCTAACCACTAGGCTACCTGCTGGTTACTGGCCCAACGCTCTAACCACTAGGCTACCTGCTGGTTACTGGCCCAACGCTCTAACCACTAGACACTACCTGCTGGTTACTGGCCCAACGCTCTAACCACTAGGCTACCTGCTGGTTACTGGCCCAACGCTCTAACCACTAGGCTACCTGCTGGTTACTGGCCCAACGCTCTAACCACTAGGCTACCTGCCACCTCTACGCTCTAACCACTAGGCTACCTGCTGGTTACTGGCCCAACGCTCTAACCACTAGGCTACCTGCTGGTTACTGGCCCAACGCTCTAACCACTAGGCTACCTGCTGGTTACTGGCCCAACGCTCTAACCACTAGACACTACCTGCTGGTTACTGGCCCAACGCTCTAACCACTAAGCTACCTGCTGGTTACTGGCCCAACGCTCTAACCACTAGGCTACCTGCTGGTTACTGGCCCAACGCTCTAACCACTAGGCTACCTGCTGGTTACTGGCCCAACGCTCTAACCACTAGGCTACCTGCTGGTTACTGGCCCAACGCTCTAACCACTAGGCTACCTGCTGGTTACTGGCCCAACGCTCTAACCACTAGGCTACCTGCTGGTTACTGGCCCAACGCTCTAACCACTAGACACTACCTGCTGGTTACTGGCCCAACGCTCTAACCACTAGGCTACCTGCTGGTTACTGGCCCAACGCTCTAACCACTAGGCTACCTGTTGGTTACTGGCCCAACGCTCTAACCACTAGGCTACCTGCTGGTTACTGGCCCAACGCTCTAACCACTAGGCTACCTGCTGGTTACTGGCCCAACGCTCTAACCACTAGGCTACCTGCTGGTTACTGGCCCAACGCTCTAACCACTAGGCTACCTGCTGGTTACTGGCCCAACGCTCTAACCACTAGGCTACCTGCTGGTTACTGGCCCAACGCTCTAACCACTAGGTTACCTGCTGGTTACTGGCCCAACGCTCTAACCACTAGGCTACCTGCTGGTTACTGGCCCAACGCTCTAACCACTAGACACTACCTGCTGGTTACTGGCCCAACGCTCTAACCCCTAGGCTACCTGCTGGTTACTGGCCCAACGCTCTAACCACTAGGCTACCTGCTGGTTACTGGCCCAACGCTCTAACCACTAGGCTACCTGCTGGTTACTGGCCCAACGCTCTAACCACTAGGCTACCTGACGCCCCTCATAGTAAATACCAGTTTTCTCCAGAACGGTTGATTTCTCGACCCAGCGGTCAATGAACGAGACGGTGATATACTGTCATCTTATCGCGTCCCTTAAAGATCCCTAAAACGAACATCTCACTGTTGTAAAGCTGGACAGTATAGTTAGTTATACACGGTAGCCTTTCTGATACCATTCCATGTGCGTAACGTCCATGTTCAATTTAGTTGTTTTAGTCAGGCTGTTCTCTGTAGGAAGAGACTGGGCTGTGATTTCCCTGGTCATGGTAGTTTGAGTCAGTCAGGCTGTTCTCTGTAGGAAGAGACTGGGCTGTGATTTCCCTGGTCATGGTAGTTTGAGTCAGGCTGTTCTCTCAGGTAGAGACTGGGGTGTGATTTCCCTGGTCATGGTAGTTTGAGACAGTCAGGCTGTTCTCTCAGGTAGAGACTGGGGTGTGCTTTCCCTGGTCATTGTAGTTTGAGTCAGTCAGGCTGTTCTCTGTAGGAAGAGACTGGGCTGTGATTTCCCTGGTCACGGTAGTTTGAGTCAGTCAGGCTGTTCTCTGTAGGGAGAGACTGGGCTGTGATTTCCCTGGTCATGGTAGTTTGTCAATCAGGCTGTTCTCTGTAGGAAGAGACTGGGCTGTGATTTCCCTGGTCATGGTAGTTTGTCAATCAGGCTGTTCTCTCAGGAAGAGACTGGGCTGTGATTTCCCTGGTCACGGTAGCTTGAGTCAGTCAGGCTGTTCTCTCAGGAAGAGACTGGAGTGTGATTTCCCTGGTCATGGTAGTTTGAGTCAGTGAGGGTGTTCTCTGTAGGTAGACACTGGGCTGTGATTTCCCTGGTCATGGTAGTTTGAGTCAACCAGGCTGTTCTCTGTAGGTAGAGACTGGGCTGTGATTTCCCTGGTCACGGTAGTTTGAGTCAGTAAGGCTGTTCTCTGTAGGAAGAGACTGGGCTGTGATTTCCCTGGTCACGGTAGTTTGAGTCAGTCAGGCTGTTCTCTGTAGGAAGAGACTGGGCTGTGATTTCCCTGGTCACGGTAGTTTGAGTCAGTCAGGCTGTTCTCTGTAGGAAGAGACTGGAGTGTGATTTCCCTGGTCACGGTAGTTTGAGTCAGTCAGGCTGTTCTCTGTAGGAAGAGACTGGGCTGTGATTTCCCTGGTCATTGTAGTTTGAGTCAGTCAGGCTGTTCTCTCAGGAAGAGACTGGGCTGTGATTTCCCTGGTCACGGTAGTTTGAGTCAGTCAGGCTGTTCTCTCAGGAAGAGACTGGAGTGTGATTTCCCTGGTCATGGTAGTTTGAGTCAGTGAGGTTGTTCTCTGTAGGAAGACACTGGGCTGTGATTTCCCTGGTCATTGTAGTTTGAGTCAGTCAGGCTGTTCTCTCAGGAAGAGACTGGGCTGTGATTTCCCTGGTCATGGTAGTTTGTCAATCAGGCTGTTCTCTGTAGGAAGAGACTGGGCTGTGATTTCCCTGGTCATGGTAGTTTGTCAATCAGGCTGTTCTCTCAGGAAGAGACTGGGCTGTGATTTCCCTGGTCACGGTAGTTTGAGTCAGTCAGGCTGTTCTCTCAGGAAGAGACTGGAGTGTGATTTCCCTGGTCATGGTAGTTTGAGTCAGTGAGGGTGTTCTCTGTAGGTAGACACTGGGCTGTGATTTCCCTGGTCATGGTAGTTTGAGTCAACCAGGCTGTTCTCTGTAGGTAGAGACTGGGCTGTGATTTCCCTGGTCACGGTAGTTTGAGTCAGTAAGGCTGTTCTCTGTAGGAAGAGACTGGGCTGTGATTTCCCTGGTCACGGTAGTTTGAGTCAGTCAGGCTGTTCTCTGTAGGAAGAGACTGGGCTGTGATTTCCCTGGTCACGGTAGTTTGAGTCAGTCAGGCTGTTCTCTGTAGGAAGAGACTGGAGTGTGATTTCCCTGGTCACGGTAGTTTGAGTCAGTCAGGCTGTTCTCTGTAGGAAGAGACTGGGCTGTGATTTCCCTGGTCACGGTAGTTTGAGTCAGTCAGGCTGTTCTCTGTAGGAAGAGACTGGGCTGTGATTTCCCTGGTCACGGTAGTTTGAGTCAGTCAGGCTGTTCTCTCAGGAAGAGACTGGAGTGTGATTTCCCTGGTCATGGTAGTTTGAGTCAGTGAGGTTGTTCTCTGTAGGAAGACACTGGGCTGTGATTTCCCTGGTCATTGTAGTTTGAGTCAGTCAGGCTGTTCTCTGTAGGAAGAGACTGGGCTGTGATTTCCCTGGTCATGGTAGTTTGTCAATCAGGCTGTTCTCTCAGGAAGAGACTGGGCTGTGATTTCCCTGGTCACGGTAGTTTGAGTCAGTCAGGCTGTTCTCTCAGGAAGAGACTGGAGTGTGATTTCCCTGGTCATGGTAGTTTGAGTCAGTGAGGGTGTTCTCTGTAGGTAGACACTGGGCTGTGATTTCCCTGGTCATGGTAGTTTGAGTCAACCAGGCTGTTCTCTGTAGGTAGAGACTGGGCTGTGATTTCCCTGGTCACGGTAGTTTGAGTCAGTAAGGCTGTTCTCTGTAGGAAGAGACTGGGCTGTGATTTCCCTGGTCACGGTAGTTTGAGTCAGTCAGGCTGTTCTCTGTAGGAAGAGACTGGGCTGTGATTTCCCTGGTCACGGTAGTTTGAGTCAGTCAGGCTGTTCTCTCAGGAAGAGACTGGGCTGTGATTTCCCTGGTCACGGTAGTTTGAGTCAGTCAGGCTGTTCTCTCAGGAAGAGACTGGAGTGTGATTTCCCTGGTCATGGTAGTTTGAGTCAGTGAGGTTGTTCTCTGTAGGAAGACACTGGGCTGTGATTTCCCTGGTCATTGTAGTTTGAGTCAGTCAGGCTGTTCTCTCAGGAAGAGACTGGGCTGTGATTTCCCTGGTCACGGTAGTTTGAGTCAGTCAGGCTGTTCTCTGTAGGAAGAGACTGGAGTGTGATTTCCCTGGTCACGGTAGTTTGAGTCAGTCAGGCTGTTCTCTGTAGGAAGAGACTGGAGTGTGATTTCCCTGGTCACGGTAGTTTGAGTCAGTCAGGCTGTTCTCTGTAGGGAGAGACTGGGCTGTGATTTCCCTGGTCATGGTAGTTTGAGTCAACCAGTCTGTTCTCTCAGGAAGAGACTGGAGTGTGATTTCCCTGGTCACGGTAGTTTGAGTCAGTCAGGCTGTTCTCTGTAGGGAGAGACTGGGCTGTGATTTCCCTGGTCATTGTAGTTTGAGTCAGTCAGGCTGTTCTCTCAGGAAGAGACTGGGGTGTGATTTCCCTGGTCACGGTAGTTTGAGTCAGTCAGGCTGTTCTCTGTAGGAAGAGACTGGGGTGTGATTTCCCTGGTCACGGTAGTTTGAGTCAGTCAGGCTGTTCTCTGTAGGAAGAGACTGGAGTGTGATTTCCCTGGTCACGGTAGTTTGAGTCAGTCAGGCTGTTCTCTGTAGGGAGAGACTGGGCTGTGATTTCCCTGGTCACGGTAGTTTGAGTCAGTCAGGCTGTTCTCTGTAGGGAGAGACTGGGCTGTGATTTCCCTGGTCATTGTAGTTTGAGTCAGTCAGGCTGTTCTCTCAGGAAGAGACTGGGGTGTGATTTCCCTGGTCACGGTAGTTTGAGTCAGTCAGGCTGTTCTCTGTAGGAAGAGACTGGGGTGTGATTTCCCTGGTCACGGTAGTTTGAGTCAGTCAGGCTGTTCTCTGTAGGAAGAGACTGGAGTGTGATTTCCCTGGTCACGGTAGTTTGAGTCAGTCAGGCTGTTCTCTGTAGGGAGAGACTGGGCTGTGATTTCCCTGGTCATGGTAGTTTGAGTCAACCAGGCTGTTCTCTCAGGAAGAAACTGGAGTGTGATTTCCCTGGTCACGGTAGTTTGAGTCAGTCAGGCTGTTCTCTGTAGGAAGAGACTGGGGTGTGTTTACGTTTGAAAACCCGTTGATGATGTCAGACTGACCCAACTGGTCCTACTGGTTTTCAGTTTCTCTTCCTGTTTTCTCTCCCCCTCAGCCCCTCCCCTCTCTTCTCCCCATGCTTCCTAGTACACTGCTTTTCACCAGAGCCCTGTGGGGCCTATGAGGCCTGGTTAAAAGTAGTGCACTGTGCAGGGAATAGGGTGCCAAAGCCCCTATGGGCCTTGGTAAAAGTAGTGCACTATACAGGGAATAGGATGCCAAAGCCCCTTATAGGCCCTGGTAAAAGTAGTGCACTATACAGGGAATTAGCTGGCAGCAGCATTGCTGAGTACTGTTAATCTGCCTGTCCTTAGATCCTACAGATCTGTAGTAGACAGCTAGCTAATTAGCTGGCAGCAGCATTGCTGAGTACTGTTAATCTGCCTGTCCTTAGAGCTACAGATCTGTAGTAGACAGCTAGCTAATTAGCTGGCAGCAGCATTGCTGAGTACTGTTAATCTGCCTGTCCTTAGAGCTACAGATCTGTAGTAGACAGCTAGCTAATTAGCTGGCAGCAGCATTGCTGAGTACTGTTAATCTGCCTGTCCTTAGAGCTACAGATCTGTAGTACACAGCTAGCCAATCAGCTGGCAGCAGCATTGCTGAGTACTGTTAATCTGCCTGTCCTTAGAGGGATCAGTTTCAATGTAACACCAGCTCTAAGGTATCGACACCTACAGTTCCTTCGGAAAGTATTCAGACCCCTTTTTCCACCTTTTGTTATGTTACAGCCTTATTCTAAAATTAATTAAATCGTTTTTTCCCCCCTCATCAATTTACACACAATATCCCATAATGGCAAAGTAAAAACAGGTTTTTAGAATTTTTGCAAATGTATATAAAAATAAAAAAACTCACACTTTAATAAGTATTCAGACCCTTTACTCAGTAGTTTGTTGAAGCACCTTTGGCAGCGATTACAGCGTCGAGTCTTCTTGAGTATGATGCTACAAGCTTGGCACATCTGTATTTGGTAAGTTTCTCCCATTCTTCTCTGCAGATCCTCTCAAGCTCTGTCAGGTTGGATGGGGAGCGTCGCTGCACAGCTATTTTCAGATCTTTCCAGAGATGTTCGATCGTTCAAGTCCATAGCTCTGGCTGGGCCACTCAAGGACATTCAGAGACTTGTCCCGAAGCCACTCCTGCATTGTCTTGGCTGTGTGCTTAGGGTCGTTGTCCTGTTGGAAGGTGAACCTTTGCCCCAGTCTGAGGTCCTGAGCGCTCTGGAGCAGGTTTTCATCAAGGATCTCTCTGCACTTTGCTCCTTTCATCTTTCCCTCGATCCTGACAAGTCTCCCAGTCCCTGCCGCTGAAAAACATCCCCACAGCATGATGCTGCCACCACCATGCTTCACCATAGGGTTGGTGCCTGGTTTCCTCCAGACATGACGTTTGGCATTCAGGCCAAAGACTTCAATCTTGGTTTCAGCAGACCAGCGAATCTTGTTTCTCATGGCCTGAGAGTCCTTTTAGTGCCTTTTGGTCCAAGCGGACTGTCATGTGCATTTTTGTTGAGGAATGGCTTCTGTCTGGCCACTCTACCATAAAAGGCCTGATCGGTGGAGTGCTGCAGAGATGGTTGTTCTTCTGGAAGGTTCTCCCATCTCCACAGAGGCACTCTGGAGCTCTAGTCAGAGTGACCATCGGGTTCTTTGTCACCTCCCTGACCAATGCTCTTCTCCCCCGATTGCTCAGTTTGGCCGGGCGGCCAGCTCTAGGAAGAGTCTTGGTGGTTCCAAACTTCTTCTATTTAAGAATGATGGAGGCCACTGTGTTCTTGGGGACTGTTGATGGAATTTATAGGTTTAAATTAATGATTAAAATACTCCACCCTGAAACCATATAATTGTATGAAATTGATTATAATCATAATTAATTAATGATGGGTGTGGTTTTAGTCAGTAGAATTATATATCCGTGAGTGTAGTTTTTAGTCAGAATTTGGGTATAACAATATATCTGTACAATATGTCTATTATAGTATCTTCAAAAAACAGATTCGGTGCCGACCTTGGCTGGGGGCCACTGAGAGTACTTCCCAGGGTCTCCCTATCTTGAGGGAGTACGGGGAGTGATTCTCACGGACTCCCCTAATCTCTGTCGGCTGAGTAGCAGGACAGTGTGTGCGTAGGATACCTACTGTTTGTGTGCAAATGTATGTGCTTATGAATGCTGTTTGTGTGCAAGAGTATGTGCGTAAGGAGCTAGTATAAAATGAATGGTTTTGTACAACTAACCAGCGCTCCCGTGAATAAACCTTATTGACTATTTTAGCTGTGCCTCCGTCTGTTTCATTTCAATCAGTATCTTACAAATCCTGATTAGCAGACTGAGTAGTTTAATTGAACTGGTTTATGAGAACATAATTCTCATGACAGGGACCTTCAATGCTGCAATACTGTTGGAAAAGCATTCCAGGTGAAGCTGGTTGAGAGAATGCTTAGAGTGTGCAAAGGGTGGCTACTTTGAAGAATCTCAAATATACAATATATTTTGATTTGTTTCACACTTTTTTGGGGTTACTATATGACTCCATACGTGTTATTTCATAGTAGGTGTAGGTGTGTCCAAAATTTTGACTGGTACTGTACTTATTAAGAATCTGGTGTTCTCATGCTGTGTATTTGCAGAGTTACACTATAATACAGCTTTACTATGGTGTACCACAACACACAGCTTTACTATGTTGTACCACAACACACAGTTATTAATTCAGACCCATAACCATTCAGATGGTGGTAGACTATAGCAGTTATTAATTCAGACCCATAACCATTCAGATGGTGGTAGGCTATAGCAGTTATTAATTCAGACCCATTCAGATGGTGGTAGACTATAGCAGTTATTAATTCAGACCCATTCAGATGGTGGTAGACTATAGCAGTTATTAATTCAGACCCATTCAGATGGTGGTAGGCTATAGCAGTTATTAATTCAGACCCATAACCATTCAGATGGTGGTAGACTATAGCAGTTATTAATTCAGACCCATTCAGATGGTGGTAGACTATAACAGTTATTAATTCAGACCCATAACCATTCAGATGGTGGTAGACTATAACAGTTATTAATTCAGACCCATTCAGATGGTGGTAGACTGTAACAGTTATTAATTCAGACCCATAACCATTCAGATGGTGGTAGGCTATAGCAGTTATTAATTCAGACCCATTCAGATGGTGGTAGACTGTAACAGTTATTAATTCAGACCCATAACCATTCAGATGGTGGTAGACTATAGCAGTTATTAATTCAGACCCATAACCATTCAGATGGTGGTAGACTATAGCAGTTATTAATTCAGACCCATTCAGATGGTGGTAGACTGTAACAGTTATTAATTCAGACCCATAACCATTCAGATGGTGGTAGGCTATAGCAGTTATTAATTCAGACCCATAACCATTCAGATGGTGGTAGACTGTAACAGTTATTATTTCAGACCCATAACCATTCAGATGGTGGTAGACTGTAACAGTTATTAATTCAGACCCATAACCATTCAGATGGTGGTAGACTATAGCAGTTATTAATTCAGACCCATTCAGATGGTGTTAGACTGTAACAGTTATTAATTCAGACCCATAACCATTCAGATGGTGGTAGGCTATAGCAGTTATTAATTCAGACCCATTCAGATGGTGGTAGACTATAGCAGTTATTAATTCAGATCCATTCAGATGGTGGTAGACTATAGCAGTTATTAATTCAGACCCATTCAGATGGTGGTAGGCTATAGCAGTTATTAATTCAGACCCATTCAGATGGTGGTAGACTATAGCAGTTATTAATTCAGACCCATAACCATTCAGATGGTGGTAGGCAGTTATTACTTCAGACCCATAACCATTCAGATGGTGGTAGACTATAGCAGTTATTAATTCAGACCCATTCAGATGGTGGTAGGCTATAACAGTTATTAATTCAGACCCATTCAGATGGTGGTAGACTATAGCAGTTATTAATTCAGACCCATTCAGATGGTGGTAGGCTATAACAGTTATTAATTCAGACCCATTCAGATGGTGGTAGACTATAGCAGTTATTAATTCAGACCCATTCAGATGGTGGTAGACTATAACAGTTATTAATTCAGACCCATTCAGATGGTGGTAGACTATAGCAGTTATTAATTCAGACCCATAACCATTCAGATGGTGGTAGACTATAGCAGTTATTAATTCAGACCCATAACCATTCAGATGGTGGTAGACTATAGCAGTTATTAATTCAGACCCATAACCATTCAGATGGTGGTAGACTATAGCAGTTATTAATTCAGACCCATAACCATTCAGATGGTGGTAGACTATAACAGTTATTAATTCAGACCCATAACCATTCAGATGGTGGTAGACTATAACAGTTATTAATTCAGACCCATTCAGATGGTGGTAGACTATAGCAGTTATTAATTCAGACCCATTCAGATGGTGGTAGACTATAACAGTTATTAATTCAGACCCATAACCATTCAGATGGTGGTAGACTATAACAGTTATTAATTCAGACCCATAACCATTCAGATGGTGGTAGACTATAGCAGTTATTAATTCAGACCCATAACCATTCAGATGGTGTTAGACTATAGCAGTTATTAATTCAGACCCATAACCATTCAGATGGTGTTAGACTATAACAGTTATTAATTCAGACCCATAACCATTCAGATGGTGGTAGGCTATAGCAGTTATTAATTCAGACCCATTCAGATGGTGGTAGACTATAACAGTTATTAATTCAGACCCATAACCATTCAGATGGTGGTAGACTATAGCAGTTATTAATTCAGACCCATTCAGATGGTGGTAGACTATAACAGTTATTAATTCAGACCCATAACCATTCAGATGGTGGTAGACTATAGCAGTTATTAATTCAGACCCATTCAGATGGTGGTAGACTATAGCAGTTATTAATTCAGACCCATAACCATTCAGATGGTGGTAGACTATAGCAGTTATTAATTCAGACCCATTCAGATGGTGGTAGACTATAGCAGTTATTAATTCAGACCCATTCAGATGGTGGTAGACTATAACAGTTATTAATTCAGACCCATTCAGATGGTGGTAGACTATAGCAGTTATTAATTCAGACCCATTCAGATGGTGGTAGACTATAACAGTTATTAATTCAGACCCATAACCATTCAGATGGTGGTAGGCTATAGCAGTTATTAATTCAGACCCATAACCATTCAGATGGTGGTAGACTATAGCAGTTATTAATTCAGACCCATAACCATTCAGATGGTGGTAGGCTATAGCAGTTATTAATTCAGACCCATTCAGATGGTGGTAGACTATAACAGTTATTAATTCAGACCCATAACCATTCAGATGGTGGTAGGCTATAGCAGTTATTAATTCAGACCCATTCAGATGGTGGTAGGCTATAACAGTTATTAATTCAGACCATAACCATTCAGATGGTGGTAGACTATAGCAGTTATTAATTCAGACCCATTCAGATGGTGGTAGACTATAACAGTTATTAATTCAGACCCATAACCATTCAGATGGTGGTAGGCTATAGCAGTTATTAATTCAGACCCATTCAGATGGTGGTAGACTATAACAGTTATTAATTCAGACCCATAACCATTCAGATGGTGGTAGACTATAACAGTTATTAATTCAGACCCATAACCATTCAGATGGTGGTAGACTATAACAGTTATTAATTCAGAACCATTCAGATGGTGGTAGACTATAACAGTTATTAATTCAGACCCATTCAGATGGTGGTAGACTATAGCAGTTATTAATTCAGACCCATAACCATTCAGATGGTGGTAGACTATAACAGTTATTAATTCAGACCCATAACCATTCAGATGGTGGTAGACTATAACAGTTATTAATTCAGACCCATAACCATTCAGATGGTGGTAGACTATAACAGTTATTAATTCAGACCCATTCAGATGGTGGTAGACTATAGCAGTTATTAATTCAGACCCATTCAGATGGCGGTAGACTATAACAGTTATTAATTCAGACCCATTCAGATGGTGGTAGGCTATAGCAGTTATTAATTCAGACCCATAACCATTCAGATGGTGGTAGACTATAGCAGTTATTAATTCAGACCCATAACCATTCAGATGGTGGTAGACTATAGCAGTTATTAATTCAGACCCATTCAGATGGCGGTAGACTATAGCAGTTATTAATTCAGACCATAACCATTCAGATGGTGGTAGACTATAGCAGTTATTAATTCAGACCCATAACCATTCAGATGGTGGTAGACTATAGCAGTTATTAATTCAGACCCATAACCATTCAGATGGCGGTAGACTATAGCAGTTATTAATTCAGACCCATAACCATTCAGATGGTGGTAGACTATAGCAGTTATTAATTCAGACCCATAACCATTCAGATGGTGGTAGACTATAGCAGTTATTAATTCAGACCCATAACCATTCAGATGGTGGTAGACTATAGCAGTTATTAATTCAGACCCATTCAGATGGTGGTAGACTATAGCAGTTATTAATTCAGACCCATAACCATTCAGATGGTGGTAGACTATAACAGTTATTAATTCAGACCCATTCAGATGGTGGTAGACTATAACAGTTATTAATTAAGACCCATTCAGATGGTGGTAGACTATAACAGTTATTAATTCAGACCCATAACCATTCAGATGGTGGTAGACTATAGCAGTTATTAATTCAGACCCATTCAGATGGTGGTAGACTATAACAGTTATTAATTAAGACCCATTCAGATGGTGGTAGACTATAGCAGTTATTAATTCAGACCCATAACCATTCAGATGGTGGTAGACTATAACAGTTATTAATTCAGACCCATTCAGATGGCGGTAGACTATAACAGTTATTAATTCAGACCCATAACCATTCAGATGGTGGTAGACTATAGCAGTTATTAATTCAGACCCATTCAGATGGTGGTAGACTATAACAGTTATTAATTCAGACCCATAACCATTCAGATGGTGGTAGACTATAGCAGTTATTAATTCAGACCCATAACCATTCAGATGGTGGTAGACTATAACAGTTATTAATTCAGACCCATTCAGATGGTGGTAGACTATAGCAGTTATTAATTCAGACCCATAACCATTCAGATGGTGGTAGACTATAACAGTTATTAATTCAGACCCATTCAGATGGTGGTAGACTATAACAGTTATTAATTCAGACCCATAACCATTCAGATGGTGGTAGACTATAGCAGTTATTAATTCAGACCCATAACCATTCAGATGGTGGTAGACTATAGCAGTTATTAATTCAGACCCATAACCATTCAGATGGTGGTAGACTATAGCAGTTATTAATTCAGACCCATAACCATTCAGATGGTGGTAGGCAGTTATTACTTCAGACCCATAACCATTCAGATGGTGGTAGACTATAGCAGTTATTAATTAAGACCCATTCAGATGGTGGTAGACTATAACAGTTATTAATTCAGACCCATTCAGATGGTGGTAGACTATAGCAGTTATTAATTCAGACCCATAACCATTCAGATGGTGGTAGGCTATAGCAGTTATTAATTCAGACCCATTCAGATGGTGGTAGACTATAGCAGTTATTAATTCAGACCCATTCAGATGGTGGTAGACTATAGCAGTTATTAATTCAGACCCATAACCATTCAGATGGTGGTAGACTATAACAGTTATTAATTCAGACCCATAACCATTCAGATGGTGGTAGACTATAACAGTTATTAATTCAGACCCATTCAGATGGTGGTAGACTATAGCAGTTATTAATTCAGACCCATAACCATTCAGATGGTGGTAGACTATAACAGTTATTAATTCAGACCCATAACCATTCAGATGGTGGTAGGCTATAACAGTTATTAATTCAGACCCATAACCATTCAGATGGTGGTAGACTATAACAGTTATTAATTCAGACCCATTCAGATGGTGGTAGGCTATAACAGTTATTAATTCAGACCCATAACCATTCAGATGGTGGTAGGCTATAGCAGTTATTAATTCAGACCCATTCAGATGGTGGTAGACTATAGCAGTTATTAATTCAGACCCATAACCATTCAGATGGTGGTAGGCTATAGCAGTTATTAATTCAGACCCATTCAGATGGTGGTAGACTATAGCAGTTATTAATTCAGACCCATAACCATTCAGATGGTGGTAGACTATAGCAGTTATTAATTCAGACCCATAACCATTCAGATGGTGGTAGACTATAACAGTTATTAATTCAGACCCATAACCATTCAGATGGTGGTAGGCTATAACAGTTATTAATTCAGACCCATAACCATTCAGATGGTGGTAGACTATAACAGTTATTAATTCAGACCCATTCAGATGGTGGTAGGCTATAACAGTTATTAATTCAGACCCATAACCATTCAGATGGTGGTAGGCTATAGCAGTTATTAATTCAGACCCATTCAGATGGTGGTAGACTATAGCAGTTATTAATTCAGACCCATAACCATTCAGATGGTGGTAGGCTATAGCAGTTATTAATTCAGACCCATTCAGATGGTGGTAGGCTATAACAGTTATTAATTCAGACCCATAACCATTCAGATGGTGGTAGACTATAGCAGTTATTAATTCAGACCCATAACCATTCAGATGGTGGTAGGCTATAGCAGTTATTAATTCAGACCCATAACCATTCAGATGGTGGTAGGCTATAGCAGTTATTAATTCAGACCCATAACCATTCAGATGGTGGTAGGCTATAACAGTTATTAATTCAGACCCATTCAGATGGTGGTAGACTATAACAGTTATTAATTCAGACCCATAACCATTCAGATGGTGGTAGACTATAGCAGTTATTAATTCAGACCCATTCAGATGGTGGTAGACTATAGCAGTTATTAATTCAGACCCATTCAGATGGTGGTAGACTATAGCAGTTATTAATTCAGACCCATTCAGATGGTGGTAGACTATAGCAGTTATTAATTCAGACCCATTCAGATGGTGGTAGACTATAACAGTTATTAATTCAGACCCATAACCATTCAGATGGTGGTAGGCTATAGCAGTTATTAATTCAGACCCATAACCATTCAGATGGTGGTAGACTATAGCAGTTATTAATTCAGACCCATTCAGATGGTGGTAGACTATAACAGTTATTAATTCAGACCCATTCAGATGGTGGTAGACTATAACAGTTATTAATTCAGACCCATAACCATTCAGATGGTGGTAGACTATAACAGTTATTAATTCAGACCCATTCAGATGGTGGTAGACTATAACAGTTATTAATTCAGACCCATAACCATTCAGATGGTGGTAGACTATAACAGTTATTAATTCAGACCCATAACCATTCAGATGGTGGTAGACTATAACAGTTATTAATTCAGACCCATAACCATTCAGATGGTGGTAGACTATAGCAGTTATTAATTCAGACCCATTCAGATGGTGGTAGACTATAGCAGTTATTAATTCAGACCCATAACCATTCAGATGGTGGTAGACTATAACAGTTATTAATTCAGACCCATAACCATTCAGATGGTGGTAGGCTATAACAGTTTTTTTTTTTTTTTTTTTTTTTTTTTTTTTTTTTAAGTTTTTTTAATTTTTTTTTTTTATTTGGGGTGGATCAGCTTAATATTGCGGAAAGAATGTTGCTTCCAATGTAATTGTCTGCATCATTTCCAATCCCCCATATTTTTTTGGGTAAATATATATATCCATACACGCATGCATACATATATACATATATACATACACATACCTATATAGACATACATACTTTTTTAAAGAATATACCTTTATTATTATTCCCCGCAACCCTACCACCGCTCCCCCAATTGGAGTAAACTAATAAACACTTCTGCTTTTACCTTCAATTTATACATCTTATACCTATTTTACAGACACAGACTACTTTATAATAGTTCTCTCTTGTTTGTTCTTAGTCCTTCCTCTATTTCTGTTGTCCATCCAATTTTATTTCCACTTGTAACTGTGCTATTTCACAAAAGCTCCGCACCTATACAAATTTCACAGATCCCGTATGCCCTACATTGTTTATCTTGTTATTAGTCCCACCCTTCAGTTCCACTCAACCCTTCCCATCTATCTTCCAACATCATCCATTTCGGATTTTTATTTGCCATATATTTTTCAACTGTGCTGTGATGCTTCACAAAAGATTTGAACCTTCCTATTCTCATAGCTTCTACAGATTGTAAATTAAAAATAAACATTTTTGCTAAAATAATTATTATATTATTGATTGATTGACTATGGCTTTTCAAATCCCCCAGTATTGCTATCTGTAGCGTTAGTTCTAGGCAAATGTTGCAATTCTTCAGCCATTCCTGGACCTGTGACCAAAAACGAGCTACATATGGACAATACCAAAATAAATGATCTAATGACTCTGCCTCCTCACAACAGAATCTGCAGAGCTGGGAAGATTGTATACCCCATATATATAACATTCTATTAGTTGCAAGAATTTTATACAGTAATTTAAATTGAAAAATTCGAAGTTTTGAATCCGGCGTTGTTTTGCGTATCAATTCATAAACCATGTGCCATGGAATGGGTACATCGAAAATCTCTTCCCAACTATTTTGCAATTTATATGGCACAGCTGTCAGTTTTTTGGTCCTTAAATGAAATTGGTATATGTTTTTATTTATCACACTTTTCTTTAACCATTTATGTTCTTTAATACAGGGCCGACATACAAGTTCCTTACTTTTTTCCCCTTCTACTTGCCTCTTCCATTTTTGTGGTAATGCTGCAATTAATTGGTTGTAATTTTGGGTAGAGCAGACATTTCCATATGTCTGTGTTAGCTGCATGTGTGACATAACTCCACCAGTCCTATTTATGATATCATTCACAAAAATTATACCTTTTTTAAACATTTCTTCGATAAATACAGTTTTTTTATCAATTACTATATTTGAATTTAACCACAATATTTGTTGTACTATTTGTTCCGTCCTTTCAGGTGGATTAAACTGAAATTGCAACCAACTTTCTAAGGCTTGTTTAAAAAATAAGGATATTTTGGAGATTATTTCCTTTTCAAACAACCGAAAGTGAGCAGGTGTAATCTGAATAAAGGGAAAAAGGCCCTTCTTGAACATAGGATGAGACATTCGTACCAATTTACTAGAGAACCAGTTTGGATTTAAGTATAACTTTTGTATGACTGATGCCTTTAGTGAGAGGTCTAATGCTTTAATATTTAATAATTTCTGCCCTCCGAATTCATATTCGTTATATAAATAGGCCCTTTTAATTTTATCTGGCTTGCCGTTCCAAATAAAATGGAATATTTTTTGTTCATATAATTTAAAAAGCAGGTCACTAGGTGTAGGCAAAACCATAAGCAAATAGGTAAAATGTGATATGACTAAAGAGTTAATCAGGGTGATTTTTCCACAAATAGACAAGTATTTTCCTTTCCATGGTAGCAAGATCTTATCTATTTTTGCTAACTTTCTATAAAAATTTATTGGAGTGAGATCATTTCTTTCTTTTGGGATTTTTATACCGAGTATGTCCACATCTCCGTCAGACCATTTAATTGGTAAACTACATGGCAATATAAAATGTGTCTTTTTTAGTGATCCAATACGTAATATGGTACATTTATCATAATTTGGTTTTAATCCAGAGAGGATAGCAAAGGTATCTAGATCCTCTATGAGGCCGTGGAGAGACTCTAGTTGTGGTTTTAAAAGAAAACATGAATCATCAGCGTACAATGACACCTTAGTTTTTAAGCCACGGATTTCTAATCCATTAATATTAATGTTTGATCTAATTTTAACAGCTAACATTTCGATGGCAATAATAAATAGATATGCCGATAGTGGACAACCTTGTTTTACTCCTCTAGATAGTTTAAAACTTTCTGAGATGTAGCCATTATTTACTATTTTACACCTAGGGTTACTATACATAATTTTAACCCATTTTATAAGAGATTCCCCAAAATTGAAATATTCTAGGCATTTATATATAAACTCCAGTCGTACTTTATCAAAAGCCTTTTCAAAATCAGCTATGAAAACCAGACCTGGTGTCCCCGATATTTCATAGTGTTCTATTGTTTCCAGTACTTGCCTTATATTATCTCCAATGTATCGTCCATGTAAAAAACCTGTCTGATTAGGATGAATAATATCTGACAAAACTTTTTTTATTCTATGCGCCAAGCATTTTGCTAGGATTTTTGCATCACAACACTGAAGTGTAAGAGGTCTCCAATTTTTTAATTGGACTGGATCTTTATATATACCACTTGGGTCCTGTTTCAGTAATAACGATATCAGACCTTCTTGTTGCGTGTCTGATAATCTACCATTTATATAGGAGTGGTTAAAACAAGCTAATAATGGTCCTTTGAGTATATCAAAAAAAGTTTTGTATACTTCCACTGGTATGCCATCCAGCCCTGGAGTTTTCCCATCCTTAAAGGCCCCAATTGCATCAAGCAGTTCCTCCTCTGTAATTTGGCCTTCACATGAGTCTTTCTGTACAGATGTTAATTTTACATTATTAATAGGAAAAAAATCCATACAATTAGTTTCAGTTAGTGGAGATGGAGGAGCCTGAAACGAAAACATATTCTTAAAGTACTTTACTTCCTCTTTCAAAATATCATTTGGTGAATCATGCGTGACTCCATCATTTGTAACAAGTTTTAATACATTTTTTTTGGTAGCATTTCTATATTGAAGATTGAAAAAGAATTTGGTGCATTTTTCCCCATATTCCATCCAGTTCGCTTTATTTTTATAATATATTACACTGGATCTTTCTTGAATAAGTTCCTCCATTTCTTTTTGTTTTTCCTCTAACTTATTCTGTGCCTCTATGGTACCGTTTTTATTGCTATCTAACTGTACTGTTAGTCCTTCAATTTCCTTTGTTAATATGGACTCTTTTGATCTAAATTCCCTTTGTTTTATAGATGAGTACTGAATTGCATGGCCTCTAAAGGCACACTTAAAAGTGTCCCATACAATAAGGGGATCTGCTGTACCTATGTTATGTCTGAAAAAGTCAGTTATAAAATCTTCTGTCCTAGTTCTAAACAATTTATCATCTAGTAGACTTTGATTAAATTTCCAATATCCTCGCCCACGTGGAAATTCTGTAAGAGAAATATATATGCCAATTATGTGATGATCCGACCGCATTCTGTCCCCTATCAACACTTTTTTAACTTTTGGTGCCAGAGAGAATGGTATAAGAAAGTAGTCAAGACGACTAGCTTGATTCAGCCTCCGCCATGTATATCTCACTAAATCAGGGTATTTAAGTCTCCATATATCCACTAATTCCAATATATCCATGACATTCATGATTTCCTTAAGTGCCTGAGGGTGATAGTTTGTAGTGTGAATTCCTTTCCGGTCTATAGAGGTATTTAAGACCGTATTAAAATCTCCCACTATAATAATAGAGTCTAGTGTTGCTTGTAGAGTTGATAAATTCTTATATATATTTTCAAAGAAGCTTGGATCATCATTATTCGGACCGTATAGGTTAACAAGCCATATTTGTTTATTGTCCAATAACATATTTAAAATAATCCATCTACCTTGAGGATCTGTTTGGACAATTTGCACATTTGGATCAAAATTATTGTTAATTAAAACCATCACCCCTTTTGAATTTCTTTGCCCATGGGAGAAATATATTTTGCCCCCCCAGTTCTTTTTCCACAAAACTTCATCTAAAACTGTTGAATGGGTTTCCTGTAAACAATAGATATTATAATCCTTCTCTTTTAGCCAGGTAAATACTGATCGTCTTTTCTTATTATCTGCTAAGCCATTACAATTGTAACTGGCTATACTTATTTCACCACTTACCATAATGAGACACACCTTTCATTCTTTTAATCAGAATATATTTTTGTAAACGTACTATTAAAAAGTAACATAATAATTGAGTGTCTATATAGTTGTACCATGATATTTGCATTTCTACTAAGTAAACCTCCAATTGGTCCCTACTATTCCACCCGCTAAAAGGCCTCATCTCGAGATGGCTTGTCATCCCAATGCCCGGTAGACCACCCTCGACCCCCTGTATCCCATAGCCCTGAACCGACTGGGATCCATTCTTTGAAAAGAGCATACAGTGCCATTTACCGAATTGAAGAAGATCAATTACCATATGCATTTCCATTGCCCTCACCTCGATTTGTATTATATATATCTGTGGATCATCCTCTATTGTCCCTAACATCTTTTACTTCTTCCTTCGCAACAGTTGTGGGATACACACATACACCCACACACACTCAGCCCTTACCCCCACACAACCATAAGCTCACTTTCTCAACAATTGCACCATCCCAGAGCCCAACTCAAGATGGGTCATGATTTACAAATGCACTTGCAGTTGCAGCTGCATGAGAAGGCCTGCAAGACCGCACAAAAAATTAGCAAAAATTGAGAGATTTATTTACCATTGTCATATCCTAGATAATGGAGGTCAAATGTACACCTTATTCCTGAAACACCCACAATACGGCCACCCGTCATGACCATGTCCCCACGCATCTCCATGCAGTCCGACTTTGATTTTGTGCCGCCAGGGCCACAATAATATACCCCCTCTCTGAATGTCCGAGTGTGACCCCCTCCCCATGGGTTACTGCAGCTAGTGTTGCCAGCACTGCCACTGCCTGGGTGGGGGCACCCCACCGGAATCCCCACCGGCTAGGTACAAGGTCGTCAAGGTTCTCATTAGCAGCTTTGAGAATTTCCTTGTATATTATGCTCTCCCTTTATGGGGCTTTGGCTTTGCAGGACCAACCCTGCCAAGCAGGCTCAGAATCTTGAGGGGGCAGTGCTGCTCTTGGTCTCTGACCTCATTTTAGCTGCATACAGACCGCTTACAGCGGGCACATAAAACAGTTAGGGACTTCTCCTTAGTATCTGGGTCATTCAGGTGGGTGTCTAGGGTATAGTGCCATGGACCGTACCATTAAAATAGGATAATAAATAATTAGATATAATTTATAAAAAAATAAATAAAAAATGTAGTTCTCCATGATAGGACAATAAATAAATAAGACGTATAATTCATTATAAAGGTACATCCATCATCTGAACAACATTGAAAGCCCTCTCATACCCGGCTCACAGCAATACATTGGCTCTGGGATATGCAACCATTTCATTACTCACTCACTCAACTTTCCAAACATAACAAATAAAATAAAAAATAAACACAAACCATACCATCCACACATACTGTGCCTTCTGTTTACTTAGTTTTTATCTTCACTATGTTGAATTAGTGCTTGTGTGTTCAATTAGTTATATGTGAAGATTTATAGAAAAGCTATATTTTTTATTGTATTGTTACAATCAGTAACCGGGCTTGAATTGTGTTTATTTCCCTCGTCTATGAGAACTTTGTAATTTTTAAAATAACCATGGAGTAGTCTTTGTGTCTCTGAACAACTGGTTATCAATATATAGTTTATCAACGACGAGAGCTACTCGTTTCGCTTTTAATCTATTTTCTTTGAAAATTGGATACAGAACTTTGCGCCGTTCTGCAATTTCCTTCGGAAACTGATCATTCATGCCAATTTTGGTCCCAGCAAGTCTTTTACCCAGGCTTTTAACCATTATTTTATCTTTAAATGAAGCAAATTTGGCAACGATTGGGCGTTCGTACCTCTGCCCTCTCTGTCCGAAGCGGTGAACGCGTTCAAGTTGGATTTTGTCGATAACTTCGCGTGGAATCTGAAGCGCTGTAAGGAGGAACTCTCTAACTATAGATTCAGGAACTTCTCCTTCTTTTTCTTGGATACCTGTAAGTACCAAATTCTCTCTCATGGATCTAGTTTGTATGTCTAGTAAGGTTTCCTTCAGAACGGTGTTCTCCTTTTTAATTCCATTCATTTCGGTTTCAATCTTATTGACTGTCCCTTTTAGCGCGTGTGTTTGCTTCTCCAATGTCGCAGCTTTTTCATCACTCATCTCTAGGCTTGCCTTCAACTCTTTTATATCCTTACTAACTAATTCAAGTATACCCAGTTTGTCATTTATTGATTTTAACAGATCGGTTTCGACCTTTACCATTCCCGGTGGTGAGAATATTAAGTCATCAGTGTCTGTAGAAGAGTCACGTTTTCGTTTTGTAATCGGTTCCCCTGTCTTACTCTCCGTCATGTTTGGTTGTTGCCTGTTTTCGTAATATTTGTCGATAAATGTCTCTAGTTTTAGGATTTGTTTTGTGTTATTGTCCAGATTGAAGGTTATCACTCACCAGATTAAGTAGTGCTAATATTTTAGTCTAATTTAGCAGATATTTCGAATATTATGTTTTATCTTGAGGTGCTCTACATAAATCCCTTCAGTCCGCCATTACCCTTACGTTACCTTTACGTCATACGTCAGCCCTCCTCCTCCTACAGGTTATAACAGTTATTAATTCAGACCCATAACCATTCAGATGGTGGTAGACTATAACAGTTATTAATTCAGACCCATAACCATTCAGATGGTGGTAGACTATAACAGTTATTAATTCAGACCCATAACCATTCAGATGGTGGTAGACTATAACAGTTATTAATTCAGACCCATAACCATTCAGATGGTGGTAGACTATAACAGTTATTAATTCAGACCCATTCAGATGGTGGTAGACTATAACAGTTATTAATTCAGACCCATAACCATTCAGATGGTGGTAGACTATAGCAGTTATTAATTCAGACCCATAACCATTCAGATGGTGGTAGACTATAACAGTTATTAATTCAGACCCATAACCATTCAGATGGTGGTAGGCTATAGCAGTTATTAATTCAGACCCATTCAGATGGTGGTAGACTATAACAGTTATTAATTCAGACCCATAACCATTCAGATGGTGGTAGACTGTAACAGTTATTAATTCAGACCCATAACCATTCAGATGGTGGTAGACTATAGCAGTTATTAATTCAGACCCATTCAGATGGTGGTAGACTATAGCAGTTATTAATTCAGACCCATAACCATTCAGATGGTGGTAGACTATAACAGTTATTAATTCAGACCCATAACCATTCAGATGGTGGTAGACTATAACAGTTATTAATTCAGACCCATAACCATTCAGATGGTGGTAGACTATAGCAGTTATTAATTCAGACCCATAACCATTCAGATGGTGGTAGACTATAGCAGTTATTAATTCAGACCCATTCAGATGGTGGTAGACTATAGCAGTTATTAATTCAGACCCATAACCATTCAGATGGTGGTAGGCTATAGCAGTTATTAATTCAGACCCATTCAGATGGTGGTAGACTATAGCAGTTATTAATTCAGACCCATTCAGATGGTGGTAGACTATAACAGTTATTAATTCAGACCCATAACCATTCAGATGGTGGTAGACTATAGCAGTTATTAATTCAGACCCATAACCATTCAGATGGTGGTAGGCTATAGCAGTTATTAATTCAGACCCATAACCATTCAGATGGTGGTAGACTATAGCAGTTATTAATTCAGACCCATTCAGATGATGGTAGACTATAACAGTTATTAATTCAGACCCATAACCATTCAGATGGTGGTAGGCTATAGCAGTTATTAATTCAGACCCATTCAGATGGTGGTAGACTATAGCAGTTATTAATTCAGACCCATTCAGATGGTGGTAGACTATAGCAGTTATTAATTCAGACCCATTCAGATGGTGGTAGACTATAACAGTTATTAATTCAGACCCATTCAGATGGTGGTAGACTATAGCAGTTATTAATTCAGACCCATTCAGATGGTGGTAGGCTATAGCAGTTATTAATTCAGACCCATTCAGATGGTGGTAGACTATAACAGTTATTAATTCAGACCCATAACCATTCAGATGGTGGTAGACTATAACAGTTATTAATTCAGACCCATTCAGATGGTGGTAGACTATAGCAGTTATTAATTCAGACCCATAACCATTCAGATGGTGGTAGACTATAGCAGTTATTAATTCAGACCCATAACCATTCAGATGGTGGTAGACTGTAACAGTTATTAATTCAGACCCATTCAGATGGTGGTAGACTATAGCAGTTATTAATTCAGACCCATAACCATTCAGATGGTGGTAGACTATAACAGTTATTAATTCAGACCCATAACCATTCAGATGGTGGTAGGCTATAGCAGTTATTAATTCAGACCCATAACCATTCAGATGGTGGTAGACTATAGCAGTTATTAATTCAGACCCATAACCATTCAGATGGTGGTAGACTATAACAGTTATTAATTCAGACCCATTCAGATGGTGGTAGACTATATCAGTTATTAATTCAGACCCATAACCATTCAGATGGTGGTAGACTATAACAGTTATTAATTCAGACCCATAACCATTCAGATGGTGGTAGACTATAGCAGTTATTAATTCAGACCCATAACCATTCAGATGGTGGTAGACTATAACAGTTATTAATTCAGACCCATAACCATTCAGATGGTGGTAGACTATAACAGTTATTAATTCAGACCCATTCAGATGGTGGTAGACTATAACAGTTATTAATTCAGACCCATAACCATTCAGATGGTGGTAGACTATAACAGTTATTAATTCAGACCCATAACCATTCAGATGGTGGTAGACTGTAACAGTTATTAATTCAGACCCATAACCATTCAGATGGTGGTAGACTATAGCAGTTATTAATTCAGACCCATTCAGATGGTGGTAGACTATAACAGTTATTAATTCAGACCCATAACCATTCAGATGGTGGTAGACTATAGCAGTTATTAATTCAGACCCATTCAGATGGTGGTAGACTATAGCAGTTATTAATTCAGACCCATAACCATTCAGATGGTGGTAGACTATAACAGTTATTAATTCAGACCCATAACCATTCAGATGGTGGTAGACTATAGCAGTTATTAATTCAGACCCATTCAGATGGTGGTAGGCTATAGCCTAATTCTAGTCCTATATTATTCAAGGATGTCATTAGAATGATGAAGATAAGGACAACGAAACGTATTTCATTTAACTGTTGAAAGCAAGGAAGGAATGAAGCAACAATAGATAGAGAAAGAGGAGGGTAGGCTAATAACATTAAGGGAAATATTATGAAAGCTATTTATGCGTCAGCCTACTAATCATACAAATAGGCCCTATTATCTTAAAACATTCAAATCAAATTCGCTAGCCATTACTTTGGTAACTTTGTAGGCAGCATGTCCTGCACCTGAATCACATGTTTTCTCCCTGCTTTAACGTGGTTTGAACGATGTGCGTATTTCCAGTCCATATCATACAGTATAATACAATACAGTAATACAGTTCACACTCCAAAAGATTAGCCTACTGGAGGGCGTAGCCTGCATATAGCTAGCTACATCGGTTGTGTTGTCACGGCCGTTAAATGAAGTGGACCAAGGTGCAGCGTGGTGAGCATGTTCTTTTTATTAGAAAAAGATGCCGAACAAAACAATAAACACTACAAAACAAACCGTGAAGCTAAAGGCTATAGTGCCACAAACAAAGTCAACTTACCACAAAGACAGGTGGGAAAAAGGGCTACCTAAGTATGGTTCTCAATCAGAGACAACGATAGACAGCTGTCCCTGATTGAGAACCATACCCGGCCAAACACATAGAAATACAAATAATAGAATATAGAATACCCACCCCAACTCACACCCTGACCAACCACAATAGAGACATAAACAGGATCTCTAAGGTCAGGGCGTGACAGTACCCCCCCCCCCCCCCCCCAAAGGTGCGGACTCTGGCCGCAAAACCTAAACCTATAGGGGAGGGTCTGGGTGGGCATCTATCCGTGGTGGCGGCTCAGGTGCGGGACGCAGACCCCGCTCCACCACTGGCTCACCCCACTTTGGCGGCACCTCTGGTGCGGGGACCCTCGTCGCCGACCCCGGACTGGGCACCCTCGTTGCGGGCCCCGGACTGGGCACCCTCGTTGCGGGCCCCGGACTGGGCACCGTCGCTGGGGGCCCAGGACTGGAGGCCGTCGCTGGAGGCTCCGGACTGGAGAATGTTGCTGGAGGCTCCGGACTGGGTACTGTCGCTGGAGGCCCCGGACTGGAGGCCTTCATTGGAGGCTTCTTGCCATGGATCATCACTGGAGGCTTTGTGCCATGGATCATCACTGGAGGCTTCTTG
Source organism: Salvelinus namaycush (assembly GCF_016432855.1). Classification (NCBI taxonomy): domain Eukaryota; kingdom Metazoa; phylum Chordata; class Actinopteri; order Salmoniformes; family Salmonidae; genus Salvelinus; species Salvelinus namaycush. The sequence goes on along the minus strand of NC_052340.1, from coordinate 40,747,486 downwards.
CCATGGATCATCACTGGAGGCTTCGTGCCATGGATCATCACTGGAGGATTCGTGCCATGGATCATCACTGGAGGCTTCTTGCCATGGATCATCACTGGAGGCTTCGTGCCATGGATCATCACTGGAGGCTTCTTGCCATGGATCACATCACTGGAGGCTTCGTGCAATAGATCATCAATGGAGGCTTCTTGCCATGGATCATCACTGGAGGCTTTGTGCCATGTATCATCACTGGAGGCTTCTTACCATGTATCATCACTGGAGGCTTCTTACCATGGATTATCACTGGAGGCTTTGTGCCATGTATCATCACTGGAGGCTTCTTGCCAGCCTAGGTGGGTTAGTTAGACACTACTGTTACTCCCCTCAGCCTGTTGACTAGGTGGGTTAGTTAGACACTACTGTTACTCCCCTCAGCCTGTTGACTAGGTGGGTTAGTTAAACACTACTGTTACTCCCCTCAGCCTGTTGACTAGGTGGGTTAGTTAAACACTCCTGTTACTCCCCTCAGTCTGTTGACTAGGTGGGTTAGTTAAACACTCCTGTTACTCCCCTCATCCTGTTGACTAGGTGGGTTAGTTAAACACTACTGTTACTCCCCTCAGCCTGTTGACTAGGTGGGTTAGTTAAACACTACTGTTACTCCCCTCAGCCTGTTGACTAGGTGGGTTAGTTAAACACTCCTGTTACTCCCCTCATCCTGTTGACTAGGTGGGTTAGTTAAACACTACTGTTACTCCCCTCAGCCTGTTGACTAGGTGGGTTAGTTAAACACTACTGTTACTCCCCTCAGCCTGTTGACTAGGTGGGTTAGTTAAACACTACTGTTACTCCCCTCAACCTGTTGACTAGGTGGGTTAGTTAGACACTACTGTTACTCCCCTCAGCCTGTTGACTAGGTGGGTTAGTTAAACACTACTGTTACTCCCCTCAGCCTGTTGACTAGGTGGGTTAGTTAAACACTACTGTTACTCCCCTCAGCCTGTTGACTAGGTGGGTTAGTTAAACACTCCTGTTACTCCCCTCAGTCTGTTGACTAGGTGGGTTAGTTAACCACTACTGTTACTCCCCTCAGCCTGTTGACTAGGTGGGTTAGTTAAACACTACTGTTACTCCCCTCAGCCTGTTGACTAGGTGGGTTAGTTAAACACTACTGTTACTCCCCTCAACCTGTTGACTAGGTGGGTTAGTTAAACACTCCTGTTACTCCCCTCAGCCTGTTGACTAGGTGGGTTAGTTAGACACTACTGTTACTCCCCTCAGGCTGTTGACTAGGTGGGTTAGTTAAACACTCCTGTTACTCCCCTCAGCCTGTTGACTAGGTGGGTTAGTTAAACACTACTGTTACTCCCCTCAGCCTGTTGACTAGGTGGGTTAGTTAAACACTCCTGTTACTCCCCTCAGCCTGTTGACTAGGTGGGTTAGTTAAACACTACTGTTACTCCCCTCAGCCGGTTGACTAGGTGGGTTAGTTAACACTACTGTTACTCCCCTCAGCCTGTTGACTAGGTGGGTTAGTTAAACACTACTGTTACTCCCCTCAGCCTGTTGACTAGGTGGGTTAGTTAGACACTACTGTTACTCCCCTCAGGCTGTTGACTAGGTGGGTTAGTTAAACACTCCTGTTACTCCCCTCAGCCTGTTGACTAGGTGGGTTAGTTAAACACTACTGTTACTCCCCTCAGCCTGTTGACTAGGTGGGTTAGTTAAACACTACTGTTACTCCCCTCAGCCTGTTGACTAGGTGGGTTAGTTAAACACTACTGTTACTCCCCTCAGCCTGTTGACTAGGTGGGTTAGTTAAACACTACTGTTACTCCCCTCAGCCTGTTGACTAGGTGGGTTAGTTAAACACTCCTGTTACTCCCCTCAGCCTGTTGACTAGGTGGGTTAGTTAAACACTACTGTTACTCCCCTCAGCCTGTTGACTAGGTGGGTTAGTTAAACACTACTGTTACTCCCCTCAGCCTGTTGACTAGGTGGGTTAGTTAAACACTACTGTTACTCCCCTCAGCCTGTTGACTAGGTGGGTTAGTTAAACACTACTCCCCTCAGCCTGTTGACTAGGTGGGTTAGTTAAACACTCCTGTTACTCCCCTCAACCTGTTGACTAGGTGGGTTAGTTAAACACTACTGTTACTCCCCTCAGCCTGTTAACTAGGTGGGTTAGTTAAACACTACTGTTACTCCCCTCAGCCAGTTGACTAGGTGGGTTAGTTAAACACTACTCTCCTCAGTCTGTTGACTAGGTAGGTTAGTTAGTAACTACTGTTACTCCCCTCAGCCTGTTGACTAGGTGGGTTAGTTAACCACTACTCCCCTCAGCCTGTTGACTAGGTGGGTTAGTTAACCACTACTCCCCTCAGCCTGTTGACTAGGTGGGTTAGTTAAACACTACTGTTTCTCCCCTCAGCCTGTTGACTAGGTGGGTTAGTTAACCACTACTCCCCTCAGCCTGTTGACTAGGTGGGTTAGTTAACCACTACTCCCCTAAGCCTGTTGACTAGATGGGTTAGTCAACCACTACTCCCCTCAGCCTGTTGACTAGGTGGGTTAGGCGGTACAGAGTGAGACCATAGTCAGCTCTGGAGATCATTTGTTTGTTGCTGTCTGTCATCGGTCTGATTGAGACGGCTGCCAGCACGGGGATTCTCATGTGGAGCGTGACGGCCTTCATCGTAGAGAACGTCATCGTGTTCGAGACACGTTACGAGGGTCTACCTAGGAACTGCTTCAGACATGCCAACATCAGGATGGAGTGGAAGGTGTCCCTCCTGGCTCTGTCTCCAGACCTGCAGGCGGCCAGGGGTCTGATGTGCTGTGCCTTGGCCCTGGGAGAGGTGGGGGTTGCTCATCTCTATCCTGGGCTTTACAGTGCACCGCCTGCATCCGGGACAACGACCGGGCCAAACGCACGGTGCTCATCATCGCTGGCAGCATCATCCTCGTGGCCTGCGTCTGCCTCCTCATCCCAGTCTCCTGGACAGCTCACACTATCATTCATGACTTCTACAACCCCCTGTTGATCGATGCCCAGCACAGGGAGCTGGGAGAGGCTCTCTACATCGGATGGGTCTCCTCTGCCTTCCTCTTCGCCGGCGGCTGCATCTTCTGCTGCTGTAACGTCAAAGAGGATAAAAGGCAAGACAAGAACATGTACTCTAGGAACAGCCCTAGTCAAGACATGTCTTACCCCCCTCAGCCACAGTACCAGCCACAGTACCAGACGCCGTACCAGCCACAGTACCAGACACAGTACCATCCACAGTACCATCCACAGTACCAGCCACAGTACCAGCCACAGTACCAGCCACAGTACCAGACACCGTACCAGACACAGTACCAGCCACAGTACCAGCCACAGTATACCAGCCACAGTATACCAGCCACAGTATACCAGCCACAGTATACCAGCCACAGTATACCAGCCACAGTATACCAGCCACAGTATACCAGCCACAGTATACCAGCCACAGTATATCAGCCACAGTATACCAGCCACAGTATACCAGCCACAGTACCAGCCACTGTACCAGCCACTGTACCAGCCACAGTACCAGCCACAGTACCAGCCACAGTATACCAGCCACAGTATACCAGCCACAGTACCAGCCACAGTACCAGCCACTGTACCAGCCACTGTACCAGCCACTATACCAGCCACAGTACCAGCCACAGTATACCAGCCACAGTATACCAGCCACAGTACCAGACACAGTACCAGACACAGTACCAGACACAGCTTCAACAACTCCTGTAGCCCCAGCCTCTAGAGAGGCAGCCTTCCAATTCCAGCTATCCCGGCTCCAACCACTACCCCAACCAGGTACCCCTCGATACGCAGTGCTGTGGCTTACCTCTGAGTGTTGAGACTAAAGGGGAAGAGACTAGCGTTTATACAGACCGGGTGTGAGGAACTGCAACGGACCTGACTGAGATGTGTTCTTATGGGTAGTGTTTAACAGAAGCATTTCAGTTGTGGGAAAAAATGCATTTCAGCTTCACTAAGAGACTAAATGATGGAATACACTAAACTGTGAACTCACAAAGAGAGAATGTGGAGGAACCTTGAATCGCAAAAAATGATCATGATGCATTTCAGTTGAGAAAAAACCCCCCGTGTCTATTGGATTTGTTTGTAAGAAAGATGTTTAAAGATAATAAATACACTTATAATAGATGAACTGTGAACTCAGGAGAGGACTTTTTAATCCAAATAATTATCCTTTGTTTCAAGTTTTTATTTGCTCATATTTGTACTTTGGTATTGTTGGGGTGTATAAGTACACATTTTTATATTGACGTCCTTTAAGATGATATGTGTAAATATATATATATATATATATATATATATATATATATATATATATATATATATATTACATACATTGGTGTTGATGTTGTTGTGTGCTCTGTGCAGTGAATTTAGGTAATTACACATTATACCTCCTTAGTTAGAGTAGATGTTACATAACATGTAGCTTTTATCACGTGCTGCGTCCCAAATGTCAACCTATCACCTATATAGTGCACTACTTTTAAGCAGGGCCCCATAGGATTCTGGTCAAAAGTAGTGCACTATATAGGTGATAGTTTGACATTTGGGACGCACACTGTGATAAAAACGACATGTTATGTAACATCTACTGTAACTAAGGAGGTATAATGTGTAATTACCTAAATTCACAGAAAAAATGTATATCTTATTATTTTCACTCCTAAAGTAGCTGGTTGGACAAAAGGATCTCCCATTGTGAGATATGTTGCTGACTGTGTACTGTAAATAGACATTTCTGCTAATGTGTTTTGAAGAGCAGTGGCACAGTAATGGGTTTGTTCCATTGGCTACCATCATTAGACTATTCTCTGGGTTCTTTGTTGACATACGAACTCCATTGGTTAACATCATTTGACTTCTCCCTGGGTCCTGTGCACCTTGGGAGGCTAAGACAGACTGGAGACCATCCTGAAATACCACTAGGGTGGAACAGAGGACTTGGATCCAGTGTACCTTGGGAGGTGGAACAGAGGACTTGACTTCAAAACAAACAGAGCAGAACAGAAACAACTAGAATGAGGTCAGGATTTGCAAGTTATTTTGGATAAAACAAATAAAGTAATCTTAAGTCAAAAGTTGTTTCATTTTAATTTAATTTTAAAAGTTGACATTAGTCAATGACATTTTATTATCTGGTTCCTATACTTTTCTCCAATAAATGTATAATAAATGTACGTTTCAGACTATTTGCATTGCCCCCCCTCTCTCTTTTACTCTGCTGCTACTCTCTGGTTATTATCTATGCATAGTCACTTTAACTCTACCTACATGTACATATTACTTCAATTACCTTGACTAACCGGTGGCCCTGTATATAGCCTCCACACTGACTCTGTACCGGTACCCCCTGTATATAGCCTCCACACTGACTCTGTACCGGTACCCCCTGTTTTTTACTTAACACCTATTGTTAAGTGCATTTAAGTGCATTGTTTGTTAAGGGCAAGTAAGGTAAGTAAGGGTAAGTAAGGGCAAGTAAGGGTAAGTAGGGGCAAGTAAGGGCAAGTAAGGGTAAGTAAGGGTAAGTAAGGGCAAGTAAGGGCAAGTAAGGGTAAGTAGGGGCAAGTAGGGGCAAGTAAGGGCAAGTAAGGGTAAGTAAGGGTAAGTAAGGGTAAGTAAGGGCAAGTAAGGGCAAGTAAGGGCAAGTAAGGGCAAGTAAGGTAAGTAAGGGTAAGTAAGGGTAAGTAAGGGTAAGTAAGGGTAAGTAAGGGTAAGTAAGGGCAAGTAAGGGCAAGTAAGGGCAAGTAAGGGCAAGTAAGGGCAAGTAAGGGCAAGTAAGGGCAAGTAAGGGCAAGTAAGGGCAAGTAAGGTAAGTAAGGGTAAGTAGGGGTAAGTAGGGGTAAGTAAGGTAAGTAAGGGTAAGTAAGGTAAGTAAGGGTAAGTAAGGTAAGTAAGGGAAGTAAGGGTAAGTAAGGGTAAGTAAGGGTAAGTAGGGGTAAGTAGGGGTAAGTAGGGGTAAGTAAGGGTAAGTAAGGGTAAATAAGGGTAAGTAGGGGTAAGTAAGGGAAGTAAGGGAAGTAAGGGTATGTAAGGGTAAGTAAGGGTAAGTAAGGGCAAGTAAGGGCAAGTAAGGGCAAGTAAGGGCAAGTAAGGGCAAGTAGGGGCAAGTAGGGGCAAGTAGGGGCAAGTAAGGGTAAGTAAGGTAAGTAAGGTAAGTAAGGGCAAGTAAGGGAAAGTAGGGGCAAGTAAGGGCAAGTAAGGGTAAGTAAGGGCAAGTAAGGGCAAGTAAGGGCAAGTAAGGGCAAGTAAGGTAAGTAAGGGCAAGTAAGGGCAAGTAAGGGCAAGTAAGGGCAAGTAAGGGCAAGTAAGGTAAGTAAGGTAAGTAAGGTAAGTAAGGGTAAGTAAGGGTAAGTAAGGGTAAGTAGGGGTAAGTAGGGGTAAGTAGGGGTAAGTAGGGGTAAGTAAGGGTAAGTAAGGGTAAGTAAGGGTAAGTAAGGGTAAGTAAGGGTAAGTAGGGGTAAGTAGGGGTAAGTAAGGGTAAGTAGGGGTAAGTAAGGGTAAGTAGGGGTAAGTAAGGGTAAGTAAGGGTAAGTAAGGGTAAGTAAGGGTAAGTAAGGGTAAGTAGGGGTAAGTAGGGGTAAGTAGGGGTAAGTAAGGGTAAGTAAGGGCAAGTAAGGGCAAGTAAGGGCAAGTAAGGGCAAGTAAGGGTAAGTAAGCATTTCACTGTTGTATTCGGTGCATTTGACAAATAGCCCAGTTCGGTTAATCCCTAACATTGTGTCGCTGAGTCATCATAATGCTTAAGCAAATGTACATTATCCCAGGGGGCGTTGGTCGACACAATGTAAGTAACCTAATTTATGTCCCTCTAACTGCCCTGAATGCCTCTGCTGATCCAACAGCTATTGTATGCAGAAGTCATGTGCCTATGAACCAGATGTATACTGTTAGCACTGAGGTGGTGTGGCCTGGGAGGAAGTCCACTGTGAGCAGTTCACCCTGCACTAAAATAAATAACATGAGCACATCTACTGCTGCTAAGCTTCCCAGTAAACAATGGGAACTAGCAGGAAGTCCATTGTGTGCAGCTCACCCCAAAAATTGACAGCTGTGCCATTAACAGTTGAAGTCGGAAGTTTACATACACCTTAGCCAATACATTTAAACCCAGTTTTTCACAATTCCTAACATTTAATCCTAGTAAAAATCCCCTGTTTTAGGACAGTTAGGATCACCACTTTATTTTAAGAATGTGAAATGTCAGAATAATAGTAGAGAGAATGATTTATTTCAGCTTTTATTTCTTTCATCACATTCCCAGTGGGTCAGAAGTTTACATACACTCAAATAGTATTTGGTAGCATTGCCTTTAAATTGTTTAACTTGGGTCAAACGTTTCGGGTAGCCTTCCACATGCTTCCCACAATAAGTTGGGTGAATTTTTGCCCATTCCTCCTGACAGAGCTGGTGTAACTGAATCAGGTTTGTAGGCCTCCTTGCTCGAACACACTTTTTCAGTTCTGCTCACACATTTTCTATGGGATTGAGGTCAGGGCTTTGTGATGGCCACTCCAATACCTTGACTTTGTTGTCCTTATCCAATACCTTGACTTTGTTGTCCAGTTGTGCCATTTTGCCACAACTGTGGAAGTATGCTTGGGGTGATTGTCCATTTGGAAGACCCATTTGTGATCAAGCTTTAACTTTCTGACTGATGTCTTGAGATGTTGCTTCAATATATCCACATCATTTTCCTACTTCATGATGCCATCTATTTTGTGAAGTGCACCAGTCCCTCGTGCAGCAAAGCACCCCCACAACATGATGCTGCCTCCACCGTGCTTCACGGTTGGAATGGTGTTCTTCGGCTTTCAAGCCTCCCACTTTTTCCTCCACACATAACGATGGTAATAATGGCCAAACAGTTCTACTTTTGTTTCATCAGACCAGAGGACATTTCTCCAAAAAGTACGATCTTTGTCCCCATGTGCAGTTGCAAACTGTAGTCTGGATTTTTTTATGGCGGTTTTGGAGCAGTGTCTTCTTCCTTGCTTAGTGGCCTGACCTTGCTCAGGTTATGTTGATATAGGACTCGTTTTACTGTGAATATAGATACTTTTGTACCTGTTTCCTCCAGCATCTTCACAAGGTCCTTTGCTGTTGTTCTGGGATTGATTTACACTTTTCGCACCAAAGTACGTTATTCTCTAGGAGACAGAACGCATCTCCGTCCTGAGCGTTATGACGGCTGCATGGTCCCATGGTGTTTATACTTGCACACTATTGTTTGTACAGATGAACGTGGTACCTTCAGGCAATTGAAATTGCTCCCAAGGATGAACCAGACTTGTGGAGGTCTACAATTGGAAATTGTTCCCAAGGATGAACCAGATTTGTGGAGGTTTACAATTTTCTTCTGAGGTCTTGGCTGATTTCTTTTGATTTTCCCATGATGTCAAGCAAAGAGGCACTGAGTTTGAAGGTAGGCCTTGAAATACATCCACAGGTATACCTCCAATTGACTCAAATGATGTCAATTAGCCTATCAGAAGCTTCTAAAGCCATGACATCATTTTCTGGAATTTTCCAAGCTGTTTAATGGCACAGTCAACTTAGTGTATGTAAACTTCTGACCCACTGGAATTGTGATACAGTGAATTATAAGTGAAATAATCTGTCTGTAAAAATTTTGGGGAAAAATGACTTGTGTCATGCACAAAGTAGATGTCCTAACCGACTTGCCGTTAAAAACGAGTTTTAATGACTCCAACCTGGCTTTCGTGCCACGTATATTGTGCAGATGATTATGGGTCTCGTCCCGTGTAATTATTCGAGGTAGTCCTCACTCTTTTGTTTGGGTTTCTACCCTGTGTTTTGTATACGTGTTTGTTTGCCCTTCGTCCCCGTGCCTTTACACGGCACGCTGTAATTTGGGAAATAAAAACCCCTACTACGCATTCCTGCGTCTGTCTCCCGATCCCTTATACCAGCGTGACACATGGCAAGTTCTCATTGGTCCAAATTGTTTATACGTTGAACCTGAAATAGGATACTTGTTATTTGGCCGTTGGCCCAGTTTTATTGCAAGGAATTCTAATTGGTCAACCACAGGCTAGGGCTGGGTTATAAAACGACATCATGTCCCTTTGTTCTGTGGAGAGAATCACTGAGGACAGGGGAGCATGAACATCTCCCATCTACCTACTTTCCTCCCCCTGATTTGCTTTGGGGAAGAGTAACATCAACTGCTAACAATATCAATAAAGAGGTATATTTTCTGGGTGATTTAAATATTGACTGGCTTTCATCAAGCTGCCCCACTCAAGAGAAAGCTTCAAACTGTAACTAGTGTCTGCAACCTGGATCAGGTTGTCAGTCAACCTACCAGGGTAGTTATAAACAGCACAGGAATGAAATCATTAACATGTATTGATCACATCTTTACTAATGCTGCAGACATTTGCTTTAAAGCAGTATCCAAATCTATTGAATGAAGTGATCACAATATAGTAGCCATATCCAGGAAAACCACAGTTCCAAAGGCTGGGCCTAATATAGTGTCTAAGAGGTCATACAATAGGTTTTGTAGTGATTCCTATGTTGTTGATGTAAAGAATATTTGCTGGTCTGTGGTGTGTAATGAGGAGCAACCAGACGCTGTATTTGACACATTTATGAAATTGTTTATTCCTGTTACTAATAAGCACGCACCCATTAAGAAAATGACTGCAAAACCTGTTAATTCCCTGTGGATTGATGAGGAATTGAAAAACTGTATGATTGCGAGGGATGAGGCAAAGGAAATGGCAAATAGGTCTGGCTGTACAACCGACTGGCATACGTATTGCATATTGAGAAATCATGTGATTAAACTGAATAAAAAAGAAGAAGAAACTTCACTATGAAACAAAGATAAATGACATTAAAGAATGATAGTAAAAAGCTTTGGAGCTCCTTCAATGAAATTTTGGGCAAAAAAGGCAAACTCCGCTCCATCATTCATTGAATCAGATGGCTCATTTATCACAAAACCCAATGATACTGCTAAAAACTTTCATGATTTTTTATTTGGGCATGACATGTCAGCAACAAACATTGTCACTACACATCTAAGTATATCTGACCAAATTATGAATAGACACAAGTTGTAATTTTGAAATCCGTAAAGTGAGTGTGGAAGAGGTGAAAAAAGTATTGTTGTCTATCAACAATGACAAGCCACCAGGGTCTGACAACTTGGATGGAAAATTACTGAGGATAATAGTGGACGATATTACCACTCCTATTTGCCATATTTTCAATTTAATTAAATTTTCTAGTAAGAAAGTGTGTGCCCTCAGGCCTGGAGGGAAGAAAAAGTAATTCCGCTACCCAAGAATAGTAAAGCCCCCTTTACTAGCTCAAATAGTCAACCAATCAGTCTGTTACCAACCCTTAGTAAACTTCTGGGAAAAATGGTGTTTGACCAGATACAATGTTATTTTACAGTAAACAAATTAACAAACTTTCAGCACTATTCTATTTATTTTTATTTACCTCACTTTCGGAGGACAAATATATTTTAGATTTTTTCCCCCAGCTTTTCTACTACATATACATACATTTTACATATACATTTTACATATACATTTTACATACATGGTACTTTTATATAAAGCAGTCACATAACAATAATACAATACCAAACATAAACTCTTTAATCCCACTCCTCAGCCACTCTCAGCCCATCCCACCTATCACCATAGACCTCAGCTCTTTAATCCCACCCCTCAGCCACTCTCAGCCCATCCCACCTATCACCATAGACCTCAGCTCTTTAATCCCACCCCTCAGCCACTCTCAGCCCATCCCACCTATCACCATAGACCTCAGCTCTTTAATCCCACCCCTCAGCCACTCTCAGCCCATCCCACCTATCACCATAGACCTCAGTGTAGTTTTTTGTACCAGTTCATAAACCATGTGCCATGGAATTGGTGTATCAAAAATCTCTTCCCATTTATTTTCAACCTGTATGGCACAGCTGTCAACATTTCTGTCATCAAATGAAACTGGTATATTTTTCTATTTATGCCAGCTCCTTTCAGCCAATTTGTATCTTTAATATATGGCAGGCAAACAAGGTCCCTACCTTCTCCCTTTTCCACTTGCCTCCTCCATTTTTGCTGCAATCAGTTGGTTTTAAGTTTGGATTGAGTTTATATTCCCATATATTTTCGATAATTGCATATGTGACAAATCCTCAGTTTCTATTCATAATACCATTAATAAATATAATACAATTTAAAAAAATGTTTCCATAAAGAATGTTTTTTAGTAATCAGTATATTTGAGTTTAACCATAACATTTGTTGTAATATTTGTATAAGGGCACAAGACGAGACCCAAATTCAGACACAGGAGGCAGACGGTTGGGCTCCGATAATATATTATAACAAAAGGGGTCGGCAAAAGGTGGGTCGGGGACAGGTGAGAGTTCATAAACCATCTCAGAGTCCAAACAGTACCAGGCGATAGGCATGCTCGAGGTCAGGCCAGGCAGGGGTTCAGTGAACAGGTCTGAGTCCAAACAGTACAAGGGGATAGACAGGCTGTAGTCAGAACAGGCAGAGTGGTCAGGTAGGCGGGTTCGGAGTCAGGACAGGCAGAGTGGTCAGGCAGGCGGGTTCGGAGTCAGGACAGGCAGAGTGGTCAGGCAGGCGGGTTCGGAGTCAGGACAGGCAGAGTGGTCAGGCAGGCGTGTTCGGAGTCAGGACAGGCAGAGTGGTCAGGCAGGCGTGTTCGGAGTCAGGACAGGCAGAGTGGTCAGGCAGGCGTGTTCGGAGTCAGGACAGGCAGAGTGGTCAGGCAGGCGTGTTCGGAGTCAGGACAGGCAGAGTGGTCAGGCAGGCGTGTTCGGAGTCAGGACAGGCAGAGTGGTCAGGCAGGCGGGTTCGGAGTCAGGACAGGCAGAGTGGTCAGGCAGGCGGGTTCGGAGTCAGGACAGGCAGAGTGGTCAAAACCAGGAGGACTAGGAAACAACAGACTGGGAAAAAGGAAAACCACTGGTTGACATGGCAAAACAAGACGAACTGGTACAGAGAGACAGGAAACACAGGGATAAATACATCGGGGATAATAAGCGACACCTGGAGGGGTGTGGAGACAATCACCAGGACAGGTGAAACAGATCAGGGCGTGACAATTTGTTCAATCTTTTCTGGAGGATAAAACTGAAATTCGAACCATCTTTGTATGGCTTGTTTAAGAAAGGACGATACTTAAAGCAACATTTTATTTTCAATTAGTCGGAAATGAGAAGTTGTAATCTGTATAAAGGCAAAAAGGCCATTTTTGAAAAAAGGATGAGCCTTTCTTAATAATCTATGGGAGAACCATTTTGGGTTTAAGTATAAGTTTAACATGTGCGCTGAGAGTCGGGAAGCAAGTTCCGGGAGTGAATATTTAATAAATAAACGGAACATAATACCAAAGAAGAAACACGAACAGCACACAGACATGAAACTGAAACAGAAACAATAATGCCTGGGGAAGGAACCAAATAGGGAGTGACATAAATAGGCAAGGAGGGGATGGAGTCCAGGTGATTGTCATTAGGCGCTGATGCGCGTAATGATGGTGACAGGTGTGCTCAATAATCAACAGCCTGGTGACCTTGAGGCCAGAGAGGGAGCACACGTGACAATAATTTATGTATGAGTGAAGCTTTTAGTGAGAGGTTTAATTAAAGCTTTAATATTTAATAATTTTAGCCTCCCAAACTCACATTCATTATATAAATAGGCACATTTAATTTAGTCTGGCTTAGCATTCCAAATAAAATTAAATATTTTTTAGCTCATATGATTTATAAAACGAGTCATCTGGAGTAGGCAGTGCCATTAGTAAGTAAGTAAACTGTGATAGGAGCAAAGAGTTAATCAATGTGATTTTTCCATAAATAAACAAGTATTACCTCTCTGCAGAATCTTATCTATTTTTGATAACTTTCTATTGAAATTATTTGTGGTAAGTTAATTTATATTTTTTGAGTTGTGAATACCAAGTATATCTACTTCACCATCCACTCATTTTATTGGTAAACTACAAGGTAGTGTAAACACTGTATTTTTTAACGATCCTATACATAATATGGTACACTTGTCATAATTAGGTTTTAGTCCAGAGAGGCTAGAAAAGTGATCAAGATGTTCAAGGAGACTGTGCAGGGATCCAGATTGTGGACTTAAGTTAAGAAAAAAACTAGAGTCATCAGCATACATTGACACTTTAGTTTTTATCTCCTGGATATCTAACTGCTTGATGTTCTTGTTGGATCTAATTTTAATAGCTAGCATTTCAATGGCCATAATAAATAGATATGGAGACAATGGACAGCCTTGTTTTACTCCTTTTAAAAGCTCAATACTTTCTGAGAAGTAACCATTATTTACTATTTCACATCTAGGGATTTTTGTACATAACTTTAACCCATCGTATCAGAGATTCACCAATATTTAAATAATCCAGGCATTTATATATAAATTCCATGTCGTACTTTATCAAACACCTTTTCAAAATCTGCTATGAAGACCAGGCCGGGTATCTTCGAATTTTCAAGTAATTGTCGTATATTATCTCCAATATATCATCCATGTAAATAAAATAAAAAACCTGTCTGATCAGTACTTACACAAATGACTGATGATTGGCTGAGAACAGGGCAGCACGGCTGGCCCTTGGATGTACACAGAGAGCTAACATTAATAATATGCATGTCAATCTCTCCTGGGCTCAAACTGGAGGAGAGAATGACTTCATCCCTACTTGTATCTGTGAGAGGTATTGACATGTTGAATGTACCGAGCTGTCTATTTGAACTACTGGCACACAGCACAGACACCCATTCATACCCCACAACACATGCCACCAGAGGTCTCTTCACAGTCCCCAAGTCCAGAACAGACTATGGGAGCTGGACACTATGGGAGCTGGACTACCTAGAGCCATGACTGCAGTAAAATTTGATTTAAAAAAAACAGATAAAAAAATGGAACAGCAGGGACTGTGAAGCAACACATGAACTATACACGAACTACTAATATACGAACTATACACACACGTACACATGGACTTTGTGTTGTAGATATGTGGTAGTAGAGTAGGGGCCTGAGGGCACACACTTAATATATTGTGAAATCTTTGGTGAATGTATAACTGCCTTGATTTTCCTGGACCCCAGGGGCCATCCCGAGTGGCGCAGTGGTCTAAGGCACTGCATCACAGCGCTAGCTGTGCCACTAGAGATTCTGGGTTCGAGTCCAGGCTCTGTCGCAGCCGGCCGCGACCGGGAGACCCATGGGGTGGCGCACAATTAGCCCAGCGTCGTCCTTGTTAGGGGAGGGTTTGGCTGGCAGGGATCTCCTTGTCCCATCGTGCACTAGCGAGTCCTGTGGCGGGCTGCCAGCAGTGCACGCTGACACGGTAGCCAGCTGTACGGTGTTTCCTCCGACACATTGGTGCGGCTGGCTTCCGGGATAAGTGGGCATTGTGTCAAGAAGCAGTGCAGCTTGGTTGGGTCGTGTTTCGGAGGACGCGCGGCTCTCGACCTTCACCTCCCCCGAGTCCCTACGGAGGTTGCAGTGATGAGACAAGACTGTAACTACCAATTGGATACCTTGGGAAGAAAAGGGTTAAAAATACAATTAAAATATATTTTTTAATGTTGCTGGACTCCAGGAAGAGTAGCTGCTGCCTTGGCAGGAACTAATGGGGATCCATAATAAACCCCAGGAAGAGTAGCTGTTGCCTTGGCAGGAACTAATGGGGATAAACCCCAGGAAGAGGAGCGGTGAGAGATGGAAGCTCCCTATGGTGGTGAGAGATGGAAGCTCCCTATGGTGGTGAGAGATAGAAGCTCCATATGGTGGTGAGAGATGGAAGCTCCCTATGGTGGTGAGAGATGGAAGCTCCCTATGGTGGTGAGAGATGGAAGCTCCTTATGGTGGTGAGAGATAGAAGCTCCCTATGGTGGTGAGAGATGGAAGCTCCCTATGGTGGTGAGAGATGGACGCTCCCTATAGTGGTGAGAGATGGAAGCTCCCTATGGTGGTGAGAGATGGAAGCTCCCTATGGTGGTGAGAGATGGACGCTCCCTATAGTGGTGAGAGATGGAAGCTCCCTATAGTGGTGAGAGATGGAAGCTCCCTATGGTGGTGAGAGATGGAAGCTCTCTATGGTGGTGAGAGATGGAAGCTCCCTATGATGGTGAGAGATGGAAGCTCCCTATAGTGGTGAGAGATTGACGCTCCCTATGGTGGTGAGAGATGGACGCTCCCTATGGTGGTGAGAGATGGAAGCTCTCTATGGTGGTGAGTGATGGAAGCTCCCTATTATGGTGAGAGATGGAAGCTCCCTATGATGGTGAGAGATGGAAGCTCTCTATGGTGGTGAGAGATGGAAGCTCTCTATGGTGGTGAGAGATGGAAGCTCCCTATGGTGGTGAGAGATGGACGCTCCCTATGGTGGTGAGAGATGGACGCTCCCTATGATGGTGAGAGATGGAAGCTCCCTATGATGGTGAGAGATGGAAGCCCCCTATGATGGTGAGAGATGGAAGCTCCCTATGGTGGTAAGTGATGGAAGCTCCCTATGGTGGAGAGAGATGGAAGCTCTCTATGGTGGTGAGTGATGGAAGCTCCCTATGGTGGTGATAAATGGAAGCTCCTTATGGTGGTGAGAGATGGAAGCTCCCTATAGTGGTGAGAGATGGAAGCTCCTTATGGTGGTGAGAAATGGAAGCTCCTTATAGTGGTGAGAGAATGGTTCCCTATGGTGGTGAGAGATGGGTTCCTCTCCTCCGTATGATGGTGAGTGATGGACACTCCCTATGGTGGTGAGAGATGGAAGCTCAAGCTTGACTAAATATTTTGGTAAATAATGTAGGACTTGTTAAATCAAACTGTTTGGTTGTCTTTCATTATATGTTGTATGTAACCTTTATTTTTAATTTTTCTCTAAATCAGACAATGGTAACACAGCTATCTACTGTGTTAATCTCCAATGGTAACACAGCTATCTACTGTGTTAAGCTCCAATGGTAACACAGCTATCTACTGTGTTAAGCTCCAATGGTAACACAGCTATCTACTGTGTTAAGCTCCAATGGTAACACAGCTATCTACTGTGTTAATCTCCAATGGTAACACAGCTATCTACTGTGTTAAGCTCCAATGGTAACACAGCTATCTACTGTGTTAATCTCCAATGGTAACACAGCTATCTACTGTATTAAGCTCCAATGGTAACACAGCTATCTACTGTGTTAAGCTCCAATGGTAACACAGCTATCTACTGTGTTAATCTCCAATGGTATAATGTGTAATTGAGTGGATGTGTTGGCTATAAATAGGCTATGAAAACATCAACAAGTGGGTGAACCAATGAACTACTGTACTAGACAATGCCCGCACACAGGCAGTCCTCACAGGTTTTCCGTTGTACCCTGATCCTATAAGCCAACCAGGAGAGAGCAGAGTATCTCTCCCATAACAGACAATAGCTACCCAACACCCTGCGCTATTGTCTGTCTCACACTTCACCATCAAAGCTGAGAACAGGACAGGTCACGCTTTACCATCACGCTGAGAAAAGGACAGGTCACGCTTTACCATCACGCTGAGAAAAGGACAGGTCACGCTTTACCATCACGCTGAGAAAAGGACAGGTCACGCTTTACCATCACGCTGAGAAAAGGACAGGTCACGCTTTACCATCACGCTGAGAAAAGGACAGGTCACGCTTTACCATCACGCTGAGAAAAGGACAGGTCACGCTTTACCATCACGCTGAGAAAAGGACAGGTCACGCTTCACCATCACGCTGAGAAAAGGACAGGTCACGCTTTACCATCACGCTGAGAAAAGGACAAGTCACGCTTCACCATCACGCTGAGAACAGGACAGGTCACGCTTCACCATCACGCTGAGAAAAGGACAGGTCACGCTTTACCATCACGCTGAGAAAAGGACAAGTCACGCTTCACCATCACGCTGAGAACAGGACAAGTCACGCTTCACCATCACGCTGAGAACAGGACAAGTCACGCTTCACCATCACGCTGAGAAAAGGACAAGTCACGCTTTACCATCACGCTGAGAAAAGGACAAGTCACGCTTCACCATCACACTGAGAAAAGGACAAGTCACGCTTTACCATCACGCTGAGAAAAGGACAAGTCACGCTTCACCATCAAAGCTGAGAAAAGGACAGGTCACGCTTTACCATCAAAGCTGAGAAAAGGACAGGTCACGCTTTACCATCACGCTGAGAAAAGGACAGGTCACGCTTCACCATCAAAGCTGAGAACAGGACAGGTCACGCTTCACCATCACACTGAGAACAGGACAGGTCACCTCTCTGCCTCGGTTCCTCTACTCCCTCCGGGATTTTCATTTGTTTTGGGACATGGACTCATCTCCAACTTAGACCATTTCTGAGGTCTGAAAACATCTGAGAAAAGTCGATTTGGGAGTCAACTACCACCAAGGTAGCTTTGGGAGTCAACTATCACCAAGGTAGCTTTGGGAGTCAACTATCACCAAGGTAGCTTTGGGAGTCAACTATCACCAAGGTAGATTTGGGAGTCAACTATCACCAAGGTAGATTTGGGAGTCAACTATCACCAAGGTAGCTTTGGGAGTCAACTATCACCAAGGTAGCTTTGGGAGTCAACTATCACCAAGGTAGATTTGGGAGTCAACTATCACCAAGGTAGATTTGGGAGTCAACTATCACCAAGGTAGATTTGGGAGTCAACTATCACCAAGGTAGATTTGGGAGTCAACTATCACTAAGGTAGATTTGGGAGTCAACTATCACCAAGGTAGATTTGGGAGTCAACTATCACCAAGGTAGATTTGGGAGTCAACTATCACCAAGGTAGATTTGGGAGTCAACTATCACCAAGGTATATTTGGGAGTCAACTATCACCAAGGTATATTTGGGAGTCAACTATCACCAAGGTAGATTTGGGAGTCAACTATCACCAAGGTAGCTTTGGGAGTCAACTATCACCAAGGTAGCTTTGGGAGTCAACTATCACCAAGGTAGATTTGGGAGTCAACTATCACCAAGGTAGCTTTGGGAGTCAACTATCACCAAGGTAGATTTGGGAGTCAACTATCACCAAGGTAGATTTGGGAGTCAACTATCACCAAGGTATATTTGGGAGTCAACTACCACTAAGGGTTCTTTGTCAGGAGGACTTTGAGAGTTCGTTTGGACCCTGATCGTTTGTTTGAATCCCTTGACAACGGACGACGTGATGATCCAGGGCGTGTCTGAGATCGCGGCGCTGTGCGTGGGCCTGGTGGGTCTGATCGGAGCAGCCGCCGTCACCGGGATGCCCATGTGGAAGGTTACAGCCTTCATCGGAGAGAACATCATCGTCATGGAGACGCGCTGGGAGGGCCTGTGGATGAACTGCTATAGACAGGCCAACATCAGGATGCAGTGTAAGGTGTACGACTCTCTGCTGTATCTCCCCGCAGACCTGCAGGTAGGATCACTTTATGGATGTGTGGCACTCTCTTCCCTATGTAGTGCCTATGGCACCCTCTTCCCTATGTAGTGCATATGGCACCCTCTTCCCTATGTAGTGCCTATGGCACCCTCTTCCCTATGTAGTGCCTATAGCACCCTCTTCCCTATGTAGTGCCTATGGCACCCTCTTCCCTATGTAGTGCCTATGGCACCCTCTTCCCTATGTAGTGCCTATGGCACCCTCTTCCCTATGTAGTGCCTATGGCACCCTCTTCCCTATGTTGTGCCTATGGCACCCTCTTCCCTATGTAGTGCCTATGGCACCCTCTTCCCTATGTAGTGCCTATGGCACCCTCTTCCCTATGTAGTGCCTATGGCACCCTCTTCCCTATGTAGTGCCTATGGTACCCTCTTCCCTATGTAGTGCCTATGGCACCCTCTTCCCTATGTAGTGCCTATGGCACCCTCTTCCCTATGTAGTGCCTATGGCACCCTCTTCCCTATGTAGTGCCTATGGCACCCTATGGGCCCCGGCCAAAAGTAGTGCAGGGAATAGGGTGCCATTTGGGACGAACAATATGAAATCATGTCAATCGTGAACAAATTTTAAACCTATTTAGGTAAACTTTACTTTATGTATTGTAGCGAATAAGGGCAAGTAGCTCCTACCGGGTCTCAGAACCCAGGTTCAGCGACTTTCAACCTTAGCCGTTCCACCAAGAGATCAGAACGTCTTGAAGAGGTAGCTACATAATGGGTTGATGTGTTACAGTATGTATTGGTCTTCTCTTCCACAGGCTGCCAGGGGCTTGATGTGCTGCTCGCTGGCTCTCTCAGGGATGGGTCTACTGGGGGCTCTAGCAGGGATGCGGTGTACCTCCTGCATCCGGGACAACGACCGCGTTAAGAGCCTCATCCTCATGGTGGCTGGAGGCATGCAGTTACTGGCCTCTATCTGTGTGTTCATCCCAGTCTCCTGGACGGCTCACGCCATAATCCGTGACTTCTATAACCCCTTGCTGATCGATGCCCAGCGCAGGGAGCTGGGAGAGGCTCTCTACGTCGGCTGGGTGACCGGAGCCTTCCTCTTGACCTCTGGGCTTCTCTTCCTCTGTCGCCGCGTCCACTCCAACAAAGCCTCGTTCGATATCTACCATCCAGCCAACAGGATCAACAAACCCACTCTGATGCACTATCATCCTATCTCCAGTGTTCTTAGCATCGGGGCTCACCGCCAGCCCGGTCTGATCCACCAACAAAGTCACAGCTTCGATGCATACCAACACCGCCAAGCTCCGATTCTTCATAACGTTCCTTATGGACAACAAGGGGTCGTCATGAACCCTCCTGCTGCTGTGTCTGACTCTAGCTTGGTGGAGAACGTTGGGCCGTCGGTCTATCACCATGGCAACCGACGTCATGTTGACGGACACCATCCCTCCACCTCTAACAGCTCCAACTACGTCAGCAGCCTGTCCACTCTGGCTAACTCCCTGTACATCAGCCAACAGACTCCGTACTCCTATAGCCACCTGACCGCTCCGTACACCACATATACCGGTAGTCAACAGACAAATCCATACTCCTACAGTCATCCGGGAAACCTGTCCGTTTCACACAACTCCAGTTTCCAAGCCGTACCTCAGAATCCTGTTTTTATCGGGTATAAGGCCTCCAGAGTTCAACCATCGCAGTCTCACCACAACGGAAGCAGTGTTGGTGTGTACATCTGAATAGACTGCAACGAGACCAGTCATCTTCTGATACTCACTATACCTTTAACAAATGTATCTCCTCTATATGGTTATTAGAATCACATGGTATCTTTTCTTATTTTTGAAAAGTTAAATGTCTGTTTTGGTATTCTGGTAAAACTGTAATGTGTTCAGTGTATGGGACAGTTATAGCTGTGTAGAATCTAGAAACTCTATTCTACGTTTATCTTCTGTTATGTAAATATTCATGCACCATTTGGGTGTGTTTGTCAGCCTGCTGCTGTTGGTTTTATATAAGCAGCTGTCTTTTTGTCACCTTGACCTTACCTGTCATGTGACCTCAGTAAACAAGAAATTTGGTTTCTCCAATAAAGAACATCCTGTTTGATTCTGCATATGGGAGAGCCACTTCAATACGAGGGGATTTTCGTAGCAGGTTAGGAGAGCGTTTTCGCTAACCTTTTTCATAAACTTAACCTCAGTCTCCTCACCTGCTGCGTAAGTTCTCCTAACTTGCTACGAAAAAGTATGTTCGTTATTGAAGTGACGTGAAAAGTGTTTCTCTTCTGCATACGGTACCTTAGCTCTCTCCGTCAAGTCTTACGCCTTTGATAGCATTGTTGGTAATAACGTATTCTTTAACTACTTACCTCGTGTTGCCAACGGTTGTTTTTGATTAACTTTGAAACATAGATATCATTATTTTGGAGAGCTTGATGAAACTGTTAGCTTAGTATGGCTCTAATGGTTTAGGGCATTTCCACGTAAACGGACCCATGAGCACCAACATGTCAAATTCATAGAAACATGTCAAATTGTATGTCGAATGAAAGCTAAGAGTCTATATTTTTGTTGAAATAAAGACGTATATATAAAATATTCAACCATTTTAGATCCTAAAAATGTTGAATAAAGCGAAGGCTTTGATTTCTGGTCAAACAGATGGAAAAGGAGTCTTACAGAATGCAAAAGGGGTTTTACAGAATGGAAAAGGGGTCTTACAGATGGAAAAGGGGTCTTACAGATAGAAAAGGGGTCTTACAGATGGAAAAGGGGTCTTACAGATAGAAAAGGGGTCTTACAGATAGAAAAGGGGTCTTACAGATGGAAAAGGGGTCTTACAGATGGAAAAGGGGTCTTACAGATGGAAAAGGGGTCTTACAGATGGAAAAGGGGTCTTACAGATAGAAAAGGGGTCTTACAGATGGAAAAGGTTTCTAAAAAATCTAAATGTTGATATTTGTTGGCAGAAGTCTCTACTTTGAACATCATTGTGTTTTGAAGTATTTCTAAAACCTTTTTCTGGTAGATGTTTTCTAAGTTAAGAAACATTGTTTTGTACCAAAATATATACACTACCGTTCAAAAGATTGGGGTCACTTAGACACGTCCTTGCTTTAGGTTGTATTAGTCAGTTGAAAGAAAAGCTATTTTTTTGTCCATTAAAATAACATCAAATTGATCAGATTAATCTGAAATTTCTATGTGACCCCAAACTTTTGAACGGTAGTATATATATATATATATATATATATATATATATATATATATATATATCGTCTCTCTCTCTCTCTCTCTCTGACACCTACCACTTTTCCATTTACTGTAACTGAGCACCGGACATCCATGGACATTACAGTAGAGAACAGTAGAGTACTGTGAATGTAGAGTTCAGTAGAGTATACTGTACTGTATTGTACTCTGTTGTACGGAATATATCTACTTTACCCCCCCCCCCCCCCCCCAAAAAAACTTGTGAAACATAGACGTACATGATTGATTCAGATTTGGTCTGGTTCAAACCAACCAATTGCGGTCTTGTTTGGGGGCGGATCTCAATGACAGCCATGGTGTAGAACAATACCCATATAAGCACTAGAAGGATATTGCATTTTTCTACCTTTGTGTATCTATTCAGGATACATCACTATCTTTGAATATTAATTCGGAGCAGATCTTTTTGGAAAACACGGTCGCATAACAAAATTGAGACCAAACTTTGCATCTGCACATTTCTTCCAGTAAACGTGTTTTTGTGAAACGTTCTGTATAAATAGTTTTTTTTTTTTAAATAGCCCTTGTGTATAGAGTTGTATGGTTTGTTAAACTTTTGAAATCGTTGGGTTTCGGTTTGACATTTTAAAGTGAAAAATCTGAGTCAAAGTGTCATTTCCTTACTGTGGAATTGACCTTTTATATTTTAGTTACACAGATAAGTTGTGTAAGATAAGATACACAGATACGTTACACAGATAAGTTGTGTGTTAGTTACACAGATAAGTTGTGTGTTAGTTACACAGATAAGTTGTATGTTTTCTCATGTCAGACCAAGAATACACTGAACTCTTTAGGTTGTATCAGTCAGAAAATGGATCACGTGATCGGGAGTCCCCATAGGGCGGCGTACAATTGGCCCAGCGTCGTCCGGGTTTGGCCGGTGTAGGCCGTCATTATAAAAATAAAATGAATGTGTTCTTAACTGACTTGCCTAGTTAAAACATACCGTTCTCCATTAGTAATGATACATTGCATTGCAGTGGGGACATGCCCATTCTGTTCTATCCTTGGCTATTTTTGTGTTATTTTCTTGTCCCAGTTTCACCCTTTTCTCAGTCAATAAACCTGAGGACAAACAGATAGCCTGTCTCCAGAGTCTTGACGAGGACCAGCCGTTTGTCTGTCTGTTGAATTATACACAGCTAAGTCTAAGAGGGACAGAACAGTTGTTTTGTAAATACATATGATAGATACTGTCAACTGTTGTTAATGTAAACAGAAGTGACATTTTGATCGCGTCCAAAATTACACCCTATTCCCTATATATAGGGATCTATGTAGGGAATAGGGTGCCATTTGAGACCCTTGCAATTCTGACTGCTTGTCTAGTTTCCCATTTGGAGTGAACATGGTTGTGTCCCAATTGGAACCCTTTTCCTATATAGTGCACTACTTTTGACGGGCTCTGGTCAAACGTAGTGCACCATGTAGGGAATAGGGTGCCACGTGGGACGTAACACTGGGTTTTGTTTGACCCAAAACACACAGACCCCTATAGACCTGCCCTGAGAGAAAACACAGCATGTCAGCTACACGATGTATGTCACCTACCTACAGTGGTGGAAAGTACTTAAGTCAAACTACTTTTAAGTATTACTTAAGTCGTTTTTTGGGTATCTGTACTTTACTATTTATATTTTTGACTATTTATTTATTTTTATATCTTTATGTAACAGTATAGCTTCCGTCCCTCTCCTCGCCCCTACCTGGGCTCGAACCAGGGACCCTCTGCACACTTCGACAACAGCCACCCTCGAAGCATCGTTACCCATCGCTCCACAAAAGCCCGCGGCCCTTGCAGAGCAAGGGGAACAACCACTTCAAGGTCTCAGAGCGAGTGACGTCACCCGATTGAAACACTATTAGCGCGCACCACCGCTAACTGGCTAGTCCTTTCACATCGGTTACATTTACATCTTTATCTTTAAATTTTACTCCACTACATTCCTAAAGAAAATAATGTACTTTTTACTCCATGCATTTTCCCTGACGACTAAAACTACTCGCTACATGTAGAATGCTCAAGCAGGACAGAATTATGGCACCTATCAATATGACGCTTTGTCATCCCTACGGCCTCTGATCTGGCGGACTCACTAAACACCAAATAGTGTGTTTGTAAAGGACGTCTGAGTGTTGGAGTGTGGCCCCTGTCTGTCCGTAATTTAAAAGAATACGGACATCGTGCCGTCTGGTTTGCTCAATATCAGGAATTTGATTATAGCATTTACTATTACTATGTACTTTTACTCAAGTATGACGTTTCAATACTTTTTCTACCACTGTACTTTAAGTACATTTAAAACCAGATACTTTTAGACTTTTATTCAAGTGGTATTTTACTAGGTAACCTTTACTTGAGTCATTTTTCTGTTAAGGTATCTTTACTTTAACTCAAGTATGACAAATGGACTACTTTTCCCACCACTGCCTACCTAAGACCATGGTGTGGACCTGTGTTGTTATCCTGTTCAACTGTACATTACACAGCCCGTCTCCTTTATGAGATGAGAGATACCACAGCACCTGCAATGACTTAGAGAGCAGTAGAGAGCCTCTCACGTATTACAGTGTGTATCCCAAATGGCATAGAGACAATGTAACTGTCACGTTCCTGACCTGTTTTCTCTTGTTTTTGTATGTGTTTAGTTGGTCAGGGCGTGAGTTGGGGTGGGCATTCTATGTTATGTGTTTCTATGTTGGGTTAAATGTGTTGCCTGATATGGTTCTCAATTAGAGGCAGGTGTTTGACGTTTCCTCTGATTGAGAACCATATTAAGGTAGGCTGTTCTCACTGTTTGTTTGTGGGTGATTGTTCCTGTGTCTGTGTATGTCGCACCACACGGGACTGTTTCGTTTGGGTTCGTGTATGTGTTCCTTCCTGTTCGTGCGTTATGTTATCTCGTTCAGGTTTGTTCACATCGTTTCTTGTTTTGTAGCTTATTCAAGTGTATTTCGTGTCAGTGTTCGTCTTGTCAATTTAATTAAATCATTATGTCTACATACCTCGCTGCATGTTGGTCCGATCCTTGCTCCTCCTCGTCTGAGGAGGAGAACGACTTAGATGAACGTTACAGTAACGTTAGTGACGGTGTAGAGACAGTGTAATGTTAGTGACGGTGAAGAGACAGGGTAATGTTAGTGACGGTGTAGAGACAGGGTAATGTTAGAGACAGGGTAATGTTAGTGACGGTGAAGAGACAGGGTAATGTTAGTGACAGTGTAGAGACAGGGTAATGTTAGAGACAGGGTAATGTTAGTGACAGTGTAGAGACAGGGTAATGTTAGTGACAGTGTAGAGACAGGGTAATGTTAGAGACAGGGTAATGTTAGTGACAGTGTAGAGACAGGGTAATGTTAGTGACAGTGTAGAGACAGGGTAATGTTAGTGACAGTGAAGAGACAGGGTAATGTTAGTGACAGTGTAGAGACAGGGTAATGTTAGAGACAGGGTAATATTAGTGACAGTGTAGAGACATGGTAATGTTAGTGACAGTGTAGAGACAGGGTAATATTAGAGACAGGGTAATATTAGAGACAGGGTAATATTAGAGACAGGGTAATATTAGAGACAGGGTAATATTAGAGACAGGGTAATGTTAGAGACAGGGTAATCTTAGAGACAGGGTAATCTTAGTGACGGTGTAGAGACAGGGTAATGTTAGTGACGGTGTAGAGACAGGGTAATGTTAGTGACAGTGTAGAGACAGGGTAATGTTAGTGACAGTGTAGAGACAGTGTAATGTTAGTGACAGTGTAGAGGCAGTGTAATATTAGTGACGGTGTAGAGACAGGGTAATGTTAGTGACGGTGTAGAGGCAGTGTAATGTTAGCGACAGTGTAGAGACAGGGTAATGTTAGTGACAGTGTAGAGACAGGGTAATATTAGTGACGGTGTAGAGACAGGGTAATGTTAGTGACAGGGTAATGTTAGTGACAGTGTAGAGACAGGGTAATGTTAGTGACGGTGTAGAGACAGGGTAATATTAGTGACGGTGTAGAGACAGGGTAATATTAGTGACGGTGTAGAGACAGGGTAATATTAGAGACAGGGTAATATTAGTGACAGTGTAGAGATGGTCTAACGTTAGTGACAGTGCAGAGGCAGTGTAATGTTAGCGACAGTGCAGAGGCAGTGTAATGTCTCTTTTACACCACTAGATGACAGCAGAGAACATGATGTGTTTTCCGTCCAGGGCCGGAACTCAGAGAAGGACAGCTGATCTAGGAAAAGGTTTTGCATTTCAGATCATAATCGAGAGGATTATATGGACAGGTCCTAGATCATCCCTTCTGCTCTGAGAAGCTTTGTGGATACCTGCCCAGATCGTAGCACCAGAGTGTCACCTTGTCAGTACTGAGGACAGAAAGGGTACAAGGCATCCTGTTCCTTATATAGTGAAGTACTGTGTGTGCACTTTTCCAGGGCCCCACTGGTCAGAAGTAGTTTACTATATATAGGGAATAGGGACATGTTGACGCGGTTAACACAAGGGACGTGTTGACGCGGTTAACACAAGGGACGTGTTGATGCGGTTAACACAACAGACATGTTGATGTGGTTAACACAACAGACATGTTGACGCGGTTAACACAACAGACATGTTGACGCGGTTAACACAGCAGACATGTTGACGCGGTTAACACAACATACATGTTGACGCGGTTAACACAACAGACATGTTGACGTGGTTAACACAACAGACATGTTGACGCGGTTAACACAACAGACATGTTGACGCGGTTAACACAACAGACATGTTGACGTGGTTAACACAGCTGACATGTTGACGCGGTTAACACAACATACATGTTGACGCGGTTAACACAACAGACATGTTGACGCGGTTAACACAACAGACATGTTGATGCGGTTAACACAGCTGACATGTTGACGCGGTTAACACAACAGACATGTTGACGCGGTTAACACCACAGACATGTTGACGTGGTTAACACAAGGGACATGTTGACGCGGTTAACACAACAGACATGTTGACGTGGTTAACACAACAGACATGTTGACGCGGTTAACACAACAGACATGTTGACGCGGTTAACACAGCGGACATCTTGTTCCGGTTAACACAAGGGACATGTTGACGCGGTTAACACAACAGACATGTTGACGCGGTTAACACAGCGGACATCTTGTTCCGGTTAACACAACAGACATCTTGTTCCGGTTAACACAACAGACATCTTGTTCCGGTTAACACAACAGACATGTTGACGTGGTTAACACAACAGACATATTGATGCGGTTAACACAACAGACATGTTGACGCGGTTAACACAACAGACATGTTGACAAGGTTAACACAGCTGACATGTTGACGCGGTTAACACAACAGACATGTTGACGCGGTTAACACAAGGGACATGTTGACGCGGTTAACAGAACGTACATGTTGACGCGGTTAACACAGCTGACATGTTGACGCGGTTAACACAACAGACATGTTGACGCGGTTAACACAAGGGACATGTTGACGCGGTTAACAGAACGTACATGTTGACGCGGTTAACACAGCTGACATGTTGACGTGGTTAACACAGCTGACATGTTGACAAGGTTAACACAGCTGACATGTTGACGCGGTTAACACAGCTGACATGTTGACGCGGTTAACACAACAGACATGTTGACGCGGTTATTACAATGGACATGTTGACGCGGTTAACACAACAGACATGTTGACGAGGTTAACACAACAGACATGTTGACGAGGTTAACACCACAGACATGTTGACGCGGTTAACACAACAGACATCTTATTCCGGTTAACACAACGTACATGTTGAAGCGGTTAACACAAGGGACATGTTGACGCGGTTAACACAACAGACATCTTATTCCGGTTAACACAACAGACATATTGACGCGGTTAACACAACAGACATGTTGACGCGGTTAACACAAGGGACATGTTGACGCGGTTAACACAACAGACATGTTGACGCGGTTAACACAACAGACATGTTGACGCGGTTAACACAACAGACATGTTGACGCGGTTAACACAACAGACATGTTGACGCGGTTAACACAACAGACATGTTGACGCGGTTAACACAACAGACATGTTGACGCGGTTAACACAAGGGACATGTTGACGCGGTTAACACAAGGGACATGTTGACGCGGTTAACACAAGGGACATGTTGACGCGGTTAACACACTGTACATGTTGACGTGGTTAACACAACAGACATGTTGACGTGGTTAACACAACAGACATATTGACGCGGTTAACACAACAGACATGTTGACGCGGTTAACACAACAGACATATTGACGCGGTTAACACAACAGACATATTGACGCGGTTAACACAACAGACATATTGACGCGGTTAACACAGCGGACATATTGATGCGGTTAACACAACAGACATGTTGACGCGGTTAACACAACAGACATGTTGACGCGGTTAACACACTGTACATGTTGACGTGGTTAACACAACAGACATGTTGACGTGGTTAACACAACAGACATGTTGACGCGGTTAACACAACAGACATGTTGACGCGGTTAACACAACAGACATATTGACGCGGTTAACACAACAGACATATTGACGCGGTTAACACAACAGACATATTGACGCGGTTAACACAACAGACATATTGACGCGGTTAACACAACAGACATATTGACGCGGTTAACACAGCGGACATATTGATGCGGTTAACACAACAGACATATTGACGCGGTTAACACAACAGACATATTGACGCGGTTAACACAACAGACATATTGACGCGGTTAACACAACAGACATATTGACGCGGTTAACACAGCTGACATGTTGACGCGGTTAACACAACATACATGTTGACGTGGTTAACACAACAGACATGTTGACGTGGTTAACACAACAGACATGTTGACGCGGTTAACACAACAGACATGTTGACGTGGTTAACACAACAGACATGTTGACGTGGTTAACACAACAGACATGTTGACGCGGTTAACACAACAGACATATTGACGCGGTTAACACAGCTGACATGTTGACGCGGTTAACACAACAGACATGTTGACGCGGTTAACACAACAGACATGTTGACGCGGTTAACACAACAGACATGTTGACGCGGTTAACACAACAGACATGTTGACGCGGTTAACACAACAGACATGTTGACGTGGTTAACACCACAGACATGTTGACGTGGTTAACACAACAGACATGTTGACGCGGTTAACACCACAGACATGTTGACGCGGTTAACACCACAGACATGTTGACGCGGTTAACACCACAGACATGTTGATGTGGTTAACACAACAGACATGTTGACGCGGTTAACACAACAGACATGTTGACGCGGTTAACACAACAGACATGTTGATGCGGTTAACACAACAGACATGTTGATGCGGTTAACACAACAGACATGTTGACGCGGTTAACACAAGGGACATGTTGACGCGGTTAACACAGCGGACATGTTGACGCGGTTAACACAACATACATGTTGACGCGGTTAACACACTGTACATGTTGACGCGGTTAACACAACAGACATGTTGACGCGGTTAACACAACAGACATGTTGACGCGGTTAACACAACATACATGTTGACGCGGTTAACACACTGTACATGTTGACGCGGTTAACACAAGGGACATGTTGACGTGGTTAACACCACAGACATGTTGACGTGGTTAACACAACAGACATGTTGACGTGGTTAACACAACAGACATCTTGTTCCGGTTAACACCACAGACATGTTGACGCGGTTAACACAACATACATGTTGACGCGGTTAACACAACAGACATCTTGTTCCGGTTAACACCACAGACATGTTGACGCGGTTAACACAACAGACATGTTGACGCGGTTAACACAACAGACATGTTGACGCGGTTAACACAACAGACATGTTGACGCGGTTAACACAACAGACATGTTGACGTGGTTAACACCACAGACATGTTGACGCGGTTAACACAAGGGACATGTTGACGCGGTTAACACAACAGACATGTTGACGTGGTTAACACAACATACATGTTGACGCGGTTAACACAGCGGACATCTTGTTCCGGTTAACACAACAGACATCTTGTTCCGGTTAACACAACAGACATCTTGTTCCGGTTAACACAACAGACATGTTGACGCGGTTAACACAGCTGACATGTTGACGCGGTTAACACAACAGACATGTTGACGCGGTTAACACAACAGACATGTTGACGCGGTTAACACAACAGACATGTTGACGTGGTTAACACAACAGACATGTTGACGCGGTTAACACAACAGACATGTTGACGCGGTTATTACAATGGACATGTTGACGCGGTTAACACACTGTACATGTTGATGTGGTTAACACAAGGGACATGTTGACGCGGTTAACACAAGGGACATGTTGACGAGGTTAACACAAGGGACATGTTGACGCGGTTAACACAAGGGACATGTTGATGCGGTTAACACAACAGACATCTTGTTCCGGTTAACACAACATACATGTTGACGTGGTTAACACAACAGACATATTGATGCGGTTAACACAGCGGACATGTTGACGAGGTTAACACAACAGACATATTGACGCGGTTAACACAACAGACATGTTGACGCGGTTAACACAACAGACATATTGACGCGGTTAACACAAGGGACATGTTGATGCGGTTAACACAACAGACATGTTGACGCGGTTAACACAAGGGACATATTGACGCGGTTAACACAACAGACATGTTGACGCGGTTAACACCACAGACATGTTGACGCGGTTAACACAACAGACATGTTGACGCGGTTAACACCACAGACATGTTGACGCGGTTAACACAACAGACATGTTGACGCGGTTAACACAACAGACATGTTGACGTGGTTAACACAGCTGACATGTTGACGTGGTTAACACAACAGACATGTTGACGTGGTTAACACAACAGACATGTTGACGTGGTTAACACAACATACATGTTGACGTGGTTAACACAACAGACATGTTGACGTGGTTAACACAAGGGACATGTTGACGCGGTTAACACAACAGACATGTTGACGCGGTTAACACAACAGACATGTTGACGCGGTTAACACAACAGACATGTTGACGCGGTTAACACAGCGGACATCTTGTTCCGGTTAACACAACAGACATGTTGACGCGGTTAACACAACAGACATATTGATGCGGTTAACACAACAGACATATTGACGCGGTTAACACAACAGACATGTTGACGCGGTTAACACAAGGGACATGTTGACGCGGTTAACAGAACGTACATGTTGACGCGGTTAACACAGCTGACATATTGACGCGGTTAACACAACAGACATCTTGTTCCGGTTAACACAACAGACATGTTGACGTGGTTACCACAACAGACATATTGATGCGGTTAACACAACAGACATATTGACGCGGTTAACACAACAGACATGTTGACGCGGTTAACACAAGGGACATGTTGACGCGGTTAACAGAACGTACATGTTGACGCGGTTAACACAGCTGACATGTTGACGCGGTTAACACAGCTGACATGTTGACGCGGTTAACACAACAGACATGTTGACGCGGTTAACACAACAGACATGTTGACGCGGTTAACACAACAGACATGTTGACGCGGTTAACACACTGTACATGTTGATGTGGTTAACACAAGGGACATGTTGACGAGGTTAACACAAGGGACATGTTGACGCGGTTAACACAAGGGACATGTTGACGCGGTTAACACAACAGACATGTTGACGCGGTTAACACAACAGACATGTTGACGCGGTTAACACAACAGACATGTTGACGCGGTTAACACAACAGACATCTTGTTCCGGTTAACACAACAGACATGTTGACGCGGTTAACACAACAGACATGTTGACGTGGTTAACACAACAGACATATTGACGTGGTTAACACAACAGACATGTTGACGTGGTTAACACAACAGACATGTTGACGCGGTTAACACAGCTGACATGTTGATGCGGTTAACACAACAGACATATTGATGCGGTTAACACAACAGACATATTAACGCGGTTAACACAACAGACATGTTGACGCGGTTAACACAACAGACATGTTGATGCGGTTAACACAATAGACATGTTGACGCGGTTAACACAACAGACATGTTGACGTGGTTAACACAACAGACATGTTGATGCGGTTAACACCACAGACATGTTGACGCGGTTAACACAACAGACATATTGACGCGGTTAACACAACAGACATGTTGACGCGGTTAACACAACAGACATGTTGACGCGGTTAACACCACAGACATGTTGTTCCGGTTAACACAACAGACATGTTGACGCGGTTAACACCACAGACATGTTGACGCGGTTAACACAGCGGACATATTGATGCGGTTAACACAACAGACATGTTGACGCGGTTAACACAACAGACATGTTGACGCGGTTAACACAACAGACATGTTGACGCGGTTAACACAACAGACATGTTGACGCGGTTAACACAAGGGACATGTTGACGCGGTTAACACCACAGACATGTTGACGCGGTTAACACAACAGACATGTTGACGCGGTTAACACCACAGACATGTTGACGCGGTTAACACAACAGACATGTTGACGCGGTTAACACAAGGGACATGTTGACGCGGTTAACACCACAGACATGTTGACGCGGTTAACACAACAGACATGTTGACGCGGTTAACACCACAGACATGTTGACGCGGTTAACACAACAGACATGTTGACGCGGTTAACACCACAGACATGTTGACGCGGTTAACACCACAGACATGTTGACGTGGTTAACACAACAGACATGTTGATGTGGTTAACACAACAGACATGTTGACGCGGTTAACACAACAGACATGTTGACGCGGTTAACACAACAGACATGTTGACGCGGTTAACACAACAGACATGTTGACGCGGTTAACACAAGGGACATGTTGACGTGGTTAACACCACAGACATGTTGACGCGGTTAACACAACAGACATGTTGACGCGGTTAACACAACAGACATGTTGACGCGGTTAACACCACAGACATGTTGACGCGGTTAACACAGCGGACATATTGATGCGGTTAACACAACAGACATGTTGACGCGGTTAACACAACAGACATGTTGACGTGGTTAACACAACATACATGTTGACGCGGTTAACACAACAGACATGTTGACGCGGTTAACACAAGGGACATGTTGACGCGGTTAACACAACAGACATGTTGACGCGGTTAACACCACAGACATGTTGACGCGGTTAACACAACAGACATGTTGACGCGGTTAACACAACAGACATGTTGACGCGGTTAACACCACAGACATGTTGACGCGGTTAACACACTGTACATGTTGACGCAGTTAACACAACAGACATGTTGACTTGGTTAACACCACAGACATGTTGACGCGGTTAACACACTGTACATGTTGACGCAGTTAACACAACAGACATGTTGACTTGGTTAACACAACAGACATGTTGACGCGGTTAACACAACAGACATGTTGACGCGGTTAACACAACAGACATGTTGACGCGGTTAACACAGCTGACATGTTGACGCGGTTAACACAGCTGACATGTTGTTCCGGTTAACACAATAGACATGTTGACGCGGTTAACACAGCTGACATGTTGACGCGGTTAACACAGCTGACATGTTGTTCCGGTTAACACAACAGACATGTTGACGCGGTTAACACAGCTGACATGTTGACGCGGTTAACACAGCTGACATGTTGTTCCGGTTAACACAACAGACATGTTGACGCGGTTAACACAGCTGACATGTTGACGCGGTTAACACAACAGACATGTTGACGCGGTTAACACAACAGACATATTGATGCGGTTAACACAACAGACATGTTGACGTGGTTAACACAAGGGACATGTTGATGCGGTTAACACAACAGACATGTTGATGTGGTTAACACAACAGACATGTTGACGCGGTTAACACAACAGACATGTTGACGCGGTTAACACAACAGACATGTTGATGTGGTTAACACAACAGACATGTTGACGCGGTTAACACAACAGACATGTTGACGTGGTTAACACAACAGACATGTTGATGCGGTTAACACAACAGACATGTTGACGTGGTTAACACAACAGACATGTTGACGCGGTTAACACAACAGACATGTTGATGTGGTTAACACAACAGACATATTGACGCGGTTAACACAACATACATGTTGACGCGGTTAACACAACAGACATGTTGACGCGGTTAACACAACATACATGTTGATGCGGTTAACACAACAGACATATTGACGCGGTTAACACAACATACATGTTGACGCGGTTAACACAACATACATGTTGATGCGGTTAACACAACAGACATCTTGTTCCGGTTAACACAACAGACATGTTGACGTGGTTAACACAACAGACATGTTGACGCGGTTAACACAACAGACATGTTGACGTGGTTAACACACTGTACATGTTGACGCGGTTAACACAAGGGACATGTTGACGTGGTTAACACCACAGACATGTTGACGTGGTTAACACAACAGACATGTTGACGTGGTTAACACAACAGACATCTTGTTCCGGTTAACACCACAGACATGTTGACGCGGTTAACACAACATACATGTTGACGCGGTTAACACAACAGACATCTTGTTCCGGTTAACACCACAGACATGTTGACGCGGTTAACACCACAGACATGTTGACGCGGTTAACACAACAGACATGTTGACGCGGTTAACACAAGGGACATGTTGACGTGGTTAACACAACAGACATCTTGTTGTGGTTAACACAACAGACATGTTGACGCGGTTAACACAACAGACATGTTGACGTGGTTAACACCACAGACATGTTGACGCGGTTAACACAAGGGACATGTTGACGCGGTTAACACAACAGACATGTTGACGTGGTTAACACAACATACATGTTGACGCGGTTAACACAGCGGACATCTTGTTCCGGTTAACACAACAGACATCTTGTTCCGGTTAACACAACAGACATCTTGTTCCGGTTAACACAACAGACATGTTGACGCGGTTAACACAGCTGACATGTTGACGCGGTTAACACAACAGACATGTTGACGCGGTTAACACAACAGACATGTTGACGCGGTTAACACAACAGACATGTTGACGCGGTTATTACAATGGACATGTTGACGCGGTTAACACACTGTACATGTTGATGTGGTTAACACAAGGGACATGTTGACGCGGTTAACACAAGGGACATGTTGACGAGGTTAACACAAGGGACATGTTGACGCGGTTAACACAAGGGACATGTTGATGCGGTTAACACAACAGACATCTTGTTCCGGTTAACACAACATACATGTTGACGTGGTTAACACAACAGACATATTGATGCGGTTAACACAGCGGACATGTTGACGAGGTTAACACAACAGACATATTGACGCGGTTAACACAACAGACATGTTGACGCGGTTAACACAACAGACATATTGACGCGGTTAACACAAGGGACATGTTGATGCGGTTAACACAACAGACATGTTGACGCGGTTAACACAAGGGACATATTGACGCGGTTAACACAACAGACATGTTGACGCGGTTAACACCACAGACATGTTGACGCGGTTAACACAACAGACATGTTGACGCGGTTAACACCACAGACATGTTGACGCGGTTAACACAACATACATGTTGACGTGGTTAACACAGCTGACATGTTGACGTGGTTAACACAACAGACATGTTGACGTGGTTAACACAACAGACATGTTGACGTGGTTAACACAACATACATGTTGACGTGGTTAACACAACAGACATGTTGACGTGGTTAACACAAGGGACATGTTGACGCGGTTAACACAACAGACATGTTGACGCGGTTAACACAACAGACATGTTGACGCGGTTAACACAACAGACATGTTGACGCGGTTAACACAGCGGACATCTTGTTCCGGTTAACACAACAGACATGTTGACGCGGTTAACACAACAGACATATTGATGCGGTTAACACAACAGACATATTGACGCGGTTAACACAACAGACATGTTGACGCGGTTAACACAAGGGACATGTTGACGCGGTTAACAGAACGTACATGTTGACGCGGTTAACACAGCTGACATATTGACGCGGTTAACACAACAGACATCTTGTTCCGGTTAACACAACAGACATGTTGACGTGGTTACCACAACAGACATATTGATGCGGTTAACACAACAGACATATTGACGCGGTTAACACAACAGACATGTTGACGCGGTTAACACAAGGGACATGTTGACGCGGTTAACAGAACGTACATGTTGACGCGGTTAACACAGCTGACATGTTGACGCGGTTAACACAGCTGACATGTTGACGCGGTTAACACAACAGACATGTTGACGCGGTTAACACAACAGACATGTTGACGCGGTTAACACAACAGACATGTTGACGCGGTTAACACAACAGACATGTTGACGCGGTTAACACAACAGACATGTTGACGCGGTTAACACACTGTACATGTTGATGTGGTTAACACAAGGGACATGTTGACGAGGTTAACACAAGGGACATGTTGACGCGGTTAACACAAGGGACATGTTGACGCGGTTAACACAACAGACATGTTGACGCGGTTAACACAACAGACATGTTGACGCGGTTAACACAACAGACATCTTGTTCCGGTTAACACAACAGACATGTTGACGCGGTTAACACAACAGACATGTTGACGTGGTTAACACAACAGACATATTGACGTGGTTAACACAACAGACATGTTGACGTGGTTAACACAACAGACATGTTGACGCGGTTAACACAGCTGACATGTTGACGCGGTTAACACAAGGGACATGTTGATGCGGTTAACACAACAGACATATTGATGCGGTTAACACAACAGACATATTAACGCGGTTAACACAACAGACATGTTGACGCGGTTAACACAACAGACATGTTGATGCGGTTAACACCACAGACATGTTGACGCGGTTAACACAACAGACATATTGACGCGGTTAACACCACAGACATGTTGTTCCGGTTAACACAACAGACATGTTGACGCGGTTAACACCACAGACATGTTGACGCGGTTAACACAGCGGACATATTGATGCGGTTAACACAACAGACATGTTGACGCGGTTAACACAACAGACATGTTGACGCGGTTAACACAACAGACATGTTGACGCGGTTAACACAACAGACATGTTGACGCGGTTAACACAAGGGACATGTTGACGCGGTTAACACCACAGACATGTTGACGCGGTTAACACAACAGACATGTTGACGCGGTTAACACCACAGACATGTTGACGCGGTTAACACAACAGACATGTTGACGCGGTTAACACAAGGGACATGTTGACGCGGTTAACACCACAGACATGTTGACGCGGTTAACACAACAGACATGTTGACGCGGTTAACACCACAGACATGTTGACGCGGTTAACACAACAGACATGTTGACGCGGTTAACACCACAGACATGTTGACGCGGTTAACACCACAGACATGTTGACGTGGTTAACACAACAGACATGTTGATGTGGTTAACACAACAGACATGTTGACGCGGTTAACACAACAGACATGTTGACGCGGTTAACACAACAGACATGTTGACGCGGTTAACACAACAGACATGTTGACGCGGTTAACACAAGGGACATGTTGACGTGGTTAACACCACAGACATGTTGACGCGGTTAACACAACAGACATGTTGACGCGGTTAACACCACAGACATGTTGACGCGGTTAACACAGCGGACATATTGATGCGGTTAACACAACAGACATGTTGACGCGGTTAACACAACAGACATGTTGACGCGGTTAACACAACAGACATGTTGACGCGGTTAACACCACAGACATGTTGACGCGGTTAACACAACAGACATGTTGACGCGGTTAACACCACAGACATGTTGACGCGGTTAACACACTGTACATGTTGACGCAGTTAACACAACAGACATGTTGACTTGGTTAACACCACAGACATGTTGACGCGGTTAACACACTGTACATGTTGACGCAGTTAACACAACAGACATGTTGACTTGGTTAACACAACAGACATGTTGACGCGGTTAACACAACAGACATGTTGACGCGGTTAACACAACAGACATGTTGACGCGGTTAACACAGCTGACATGTTGACGCGGTTAACACAGCTGACATGTTGTTCCGGTTAACACAATAGACATGTTGACGCGGTTAACACAGCTGACATGTTGACGCGGTTAACACAGCTGACATGTTGTTCCGGTTAACACAATAGACATGTTGACGCGGTTAACACAATAGACATGTTGACGTGGTTAACACAACAGACATGTTGACGCGGTTAACACAGCTGACATGTTGTTCCGGTTAACACAACAGACATGTTGACGCGGTTAACACAGCTGACATGTTGACGCGGTTAACACAGCTGACATGTTGTTCCGGTTAACACAACAGACATGTTGACGCGGTTAACACAGCTGACATGTTGACGCGGTTAACACAACAGACATGTTGACGCGGTTAACACAACAGACATATTGATGCGGTTAACACAACAGACATGTTGACGTGGTTAACACAACAGACATGTTGATGCGGTTAACACAACAGACATGTTGACGTGGTTAACACAACAGACATGTTGACGCGGTTAACACAACAGACATGTTGATGTGGTTAACACAACAGACATGTTGACGCGGTTAACACAACAGACATGTTGACGTGGTTAACACAACAGACATGTTGATGCGGTTAACACAACAGACATGTTGACGTGGTTAACACAACAGACATGTTGACGCGGTTAACACAACAGACATGTTGACGTGGTTAACACAACAGACATGTTGACGCGGTTAACACAACAGACATGTTGATGTGGTTAACACAACAGACATATTGACGCGGTTAACACAACATACATGTTGACGCGGTTAACACAACAGACATGTTGACGCGGTTAACACAACATACATGTTGATGCGGTTAACACAACAGACATATTGACGCGGTTAACACAACATACATGTTGACGCGGTTAACACAACATACATGTTGATGCGGTTAACACAACAGACATCTTGTTCCGGTTAACACAACAGACATGTTGACGTGGTTAACACAACAGACATGTTGACGCGGTTAACACAACAGACATGTTGACGTGGTTAACACAACAGACATGTTGACGTGGTTAACACAACAGACATATTGACGCGGTTAACACAACAGACATATTGACGCGGTTAACACCACAGACATGTTGACGCGGTTAACACAACAGACATGTTGACGCGGTTAACACAACAGACATGTTGACGCGGTTAACACAACAGACATGTTGACGTGGTTAACACAACAGACATGTTGACGTGGTTAACACAGCGGACATGTTGACGCGGTTAACACAACAGACATGTTGACGTGGTTAACACAACAGACATGTTGACGCGGTTAACACAACAGACATGTTGACGTGGTTAACACAAGGGACATGTTGACGCGGTTAACACAAGGGACATGTTGACGCGGTTAAAACAACAGACATGTTGACGCGGTTAACACCACAGACATGTTGACGCGGTTAACACAGCGGACATGTTGACGCGGTTAACACAACAGACATGTTGACGCGGTTAACACAAGGGACATGTTGACGCGGTTAAAACAACAGACATGTTGACACGGTTAACACCACAGACATGTTGACGCGGTTAACACACTGTACATGTTGACGTGGTTAACACAGCTGACATGTTGACGCGGTTAACACAAGGGACATGTTGACGCGGTTAACACCACAGACATGTTGACGCGGTTAACACAACAGACATGTTGACGCGGTTAACACAACAGACATGTTGACGCGGTTAACACAACAGACATGTTGATGCGGTTAACACAACAGACATATTGACGTGGTTAACACAACAGACATATTGATGCGGTTAACACAAGGGACATGTTGATGCGGTTAACACAACAGACATATTGATGCGGTTAACACAACAGACATGTTGATGCGGTTAACACAACAGACATGTTGACGTGGTTAACACAACAGACATGTTGACGCGGTTAACACAACAGACATATTGATGCGGTTAACACAACAGACATGTTGATGCGGTTAACACAACAGACATGTTGATGCGGTTAACACAACAGACATATTGATGCGGTTAACACAACATACATGTTGACGCGGTTAACACAAGGGACATGTTGACGCGGTTAACACAACAGACATGTTGACGCGGTTAACACAACAGACATGTTGACGCGGTTAACACAGCTGACATGTTGACGCGGTTAACACAGCTGACATGTTGTTCCGGTTAACACAATAGACATGTTGACGCGGTTAACACAGCTGACATGTTGACGCGGTTAACACAGCTGACATGTTGTTCCGGTTAACACAATAGACATGTTGACGCGGTTAACACAACAGACATGTTGACGCGGTTAACACAGCTGACATGTTGACGCGGTTAACACAGCTGACATGTTGTTCCGGTTAACACAATAGACATGTTGACGCGGTTAACACAATAGACATGTTGACGTGGTTAACACAACAGACATGTTGACGCGGTTAACACAACAGACATGTTGACGCGGTTAACACAACAGACATGTTGACGCGGTTAACACAACAGACATGTTGACGCGGTTAACACCACAGACATGTTGATGCGGTTAACACCACAGACATGTTGACGCGGTTAACACAACAGACATGTTGATGCGGTTAACACAGCTGACATGTTGACGCGGTTAACACAGCAGACATGTTGACGCGGTTAACACAACAGACATGTTGATGCGGTTAACACAGCGGACATGTTGATGCGGTTAACACAGCTGACATGTTGACGCGGTTAACACAACAGACATGTTGACGCGGTTAACACAACAGACATATTGATGCGGTTAACACCACAGACATGTTGACGCGGTTAACACAGCGGACATG
Source organism: Salvelinus namaycush (assembly GCF_016432855.1). Taxonomy (NCBI): domain Eukaryota; kingdom Metazoa; phylum Chordata; class Actinopteri; order Salmoniformes; family Salmonidae; genus Salvelinus; species Salvelinus namaycush. The sequence continues at coordinate 40,706,658 of NC_052340.1, read as the reverse complement.
TTGACGCGGTTAACACAACAGACATGTTGACGCGGTTAACACAACAGACATGTTGACGTGGTTAACACAACAGACATGTTGACGCGGTTAACACAACATACATGTTGATGCGGTTAACACAACAGACATATTGACGCGGTTAACACAACATACATGTTGACGCGGTTAACACAACATACATGTTGATGCGGTTAACACAACAGACATATTGACGCGGTTAACACCACAGACATGTTGACGCGGTTAACACAACAGACATGTTGACGCGGTTAACACAACAGACATGTTGATGTGGTTAACACAACAGACATGTTGACGCGGTTAACACAACAGACATGTTGACGCGGTTAACACCACAGACATGTTGACGCGGTTAACACAAGGGACATGTTGACGCGGTTAACACAACAGACATGTTGACGCGGTTAACACAAGGGACATGTTGACGCGGTTAAAACAACAGACATGTTGACACGGTTAACACCACAGACATGTTGACGCGGTTAACACACTGTACATGTTGACGTGGTTAACACAGCTGACATGTTGACGCGGTTAACACAAGGGACATGTTGACGCGGTTAACACCACAGACATGTTGACGCGGTTAACACAACAGACATGTTGACGCGGTTAACACAACAGACATGTTGACGCGGTTAACACAAGGGACATGTTGACGCGGTTAACACAACAGACATGTTGACGCGGTTAACACAACAGACATGTTGACGCGGTTAACACAACAGACATGTTGATGCGGTTAACACAACAGACATATTGACGTGGTTAACACAACAGACATATTGATGCGGTTAACACAAGGGACATGTTGATGCGGTTAACACAACAGACATATTGATGCGGTTAACACAACAGACATGTTGATGCGGTTAACACAACAGACATGTTGACGCGGTTAACACAACAGACATATTGATGCGGTTAACACAACAGACATGTTGATGCGGTTAACACAACAGACATGTTGATGCGGTTAACACAACAGACATATTGATGCGGTTAACACAACATACATGTTGACGCGGTTAACACAAGGGACATGTTGACGCGGTTAACACAACAGACATGTTGACGCGGTTAACACAAGGGACATGTTGACGCGGTTAACACCACAGACATGTTGACGCGGTTAACACAACAGACATGTTGACGTGGTTAACACAACAGACATGTTGACGCGGTTAACACAGCGGACATCTTGTTCCGGTTAACACAACAGACATCTTGTTCCGGTTAACACAACAGACATCTTGTTCCGGTTAACACAACAGACATGTTGACGTGGTTAACACAACAGACATATTGATGCGGTTAACACAACAGACATATTGACGCGGTTAACACAACAGACATGTTGACGCGGTTAACACAAGGGACATATTGACGCGGTTAACACAGCTGACATGTTGACGCGGTTAACACAGCTGACATGTTGACGCGGTTAACACAGCTGACATGTTGACGCGGTTAACACAGCTGACATGTTGACGCGGTTAACACAGCTGACATGTTGACGCGGTTAACACAACAGACATGTTGACGCGGTTATTACAATGGACATGTTGACGCGGTTAACACCACTGACATGTTGAAGCGGTTAACACAAGGGACATGTTGACGTGGTTAACACAAGGGACATGTTGACGAGGTTAACACCACAGACATGTTGACGCGGTTAACACAAGGGACATGTTGACGCGGTTAACACAACAGACATCTTGTTCCGGTTAACACAACGTACATGTTGATGCGGTTAACACAACAGACATATTGATGCGGTTAACACAAGGGACATGTTGATGCGGTTAACACAACAGACATATTGATGCGGTTAACACAACAGACATGTTGACGCGGTTAACACAACAGACATATTGACGTGGTTAACACAACAGACATATTGATGCGGTTAACACAAGGGACATGTTGATGCGGTTAACACAACAGACATATTGATGCGGTTAACACAACAGACATATTGATGCGGTTAACACAACATACATGTTGACGCGGTTAACACCACAGACATGTTGACGCGGTTAACACACTGTACATGTTGACGTGGTTAACACAACAGACATGTTGACGCGGTTAACACACTGTACATGTTGACGTGGTTAACACAACAGACATGTTGACGCGGTTAACACAACAGACATGTTGACGCGGTTAACACCACAGACATGTTGACGCGGTTAACACAGCTGACATGTTGACGTGGTTAACACAACATACATGTTGACGTGGTTAACACAACATACATGTTGACGTGGTTAACACCACAGACATGTTGACGCGGTTAACACAACAGACATGTTGACGTGGTTAACACAACATACATGTTGACGTGGTTAACACCACAGACATGTTGACGCGGTTAACACAGCTGACATGTTGACGTGGTTAACACAACATACATGTTGACGCGGTTAACACAACAGACATGTTGACGCGGTTAACACAGCGGACATGTTGACGTGGTTAACACAACATACATGTTGACGCGGTTAACACAACAGACATGTTGACGCGGTTAACACCACAGACATGTTGACGCGGTTAACACAACAGACATGTTGACGTGGTTAACACAACAGACATGTTGACGTGGTTAACACAACATACATGTTGACGCGGTTAACACAGCGGACATGTTGACGTGGTTAACACAACAGACATGTTGACGTGGTTAACACCACAGACATGTTGACGCGGTTAACACAACAGACATGTTGACGTGGTTAACACAACAGACATGTTGACGTGGTTAACACAACAGACATGTTGACGTGGTTAACACAACAGACATGTTGACGCGGTTAACACAACAGACATGTTGACGCGGTTAACACAACAGACATGTTGATGCGGTTAACACAACAGACATGTTGACGCGGTTAACACAACAGACATGATCTCAGTCTGGCGTATCTCAAACTGATGTCAGAGGTTAGAGGTCAGACGTTAGAGGTTACATCATCACATGACCTTCAGAATACCTCCAAAAAGACAAATCTTAATTTCCAATTTAATAAATATTTTAACATATAACCTATAATGTAATCTCATCCACCAGATGTCTCTCTCTCTCTCTCTCTCTGTCAAACGTATGCAGTATTAATTTAGTAGCTAATGAGCGTGGTGATGACGTTACCTATATTGTAAAACAAATCTAAATATTTTGAGGACTTAGACTAAAAGGCACAGTTCAACTGCAATTTATAGGTACAGTTGAAGTCGGAAGTTTAGATACAGTCGTGGCCACAAGTTTTGAGAATGACACAAATATACATTTTCACAAAGTCTGCTGCCTCAGTTTGTATGATGGCAATTTGCATATACTCCAGAATGTTATGAAGAGTGATCAGATGAATTGCAATTAATTGCAAAGTCCCTCTTTGCCATGCAAATGAACTGAATCCCCAAAAAACATTTCCACTGCATTTCAGCCCTGCCACAAAAGGACCAGCTGACATCATGTCAGTGATTCTCTCGTTAACACAGGTGTGAGTGTTGACGAGGACAAGGCTGGAGATCACTCTGTCATGCTGATTGAGTTCAAATAACAGACTGGAAGCTTCAAAAGGAGGGTGGTGCTTGGAATCATTGTTCTTCCTCTGTCAACCATGGTTACCTGCAAGGAAACACGTGCCGTCATCATTGCTTTGCACAAAAAGGGCTTCACAGGCAAGGATATTGCACCTAAATCAAGATTGCACCTAAATCAACCATTTTTCGGATCATCAAGAACTTCAAGGAGAGCGGTTCAATTGTTGTGAAGAAGGCTTCAGGGCGCCCAGGAAAGTCCAGCAAGCGCCAGGACCGTCTCCTAAAGTTGATTCAGCTGCGGGATCGGGGCACCACCAGTACAGAGCTTGCTCAGGAATGGCAGCAGGCTTTTGGAAGATGGCCTGGTGTCAAGAAGGGCAGCAAGGCGAAGACTTTTGGAGGATGGCCTGGTGTCAAGAAGGGCAGCAAAGAAGCCACTTCTCTCCAGAAAAACATCAGGGACAAACTGATATTCTGCAAAAGGTGGACTGCTGAGGACTGGGGTAAAGTCATTTTCTCTGATGAATCCCCTTTTCGATTGTTTGGGGCATCCGGGAAAAAAGCATGTCCGGAGAAGACAAGGTGAGCGCTACCATCAGTCCTGTGTCATGCCAACAGTAAAGCATCCTGAGACCATTCATGTGTGGGGTTGCTTCTCAGCCAAGGGAGTGGGCTCACTCACCATTTTGCCTAAGAACACAGTCATGAATAAAGAATGGTAACAACACATCCTTCGAGAGCAACTTCTCCCAACCATCCAGGACAGTTTGGTGACGAACAATGCTATTTCCAGCATGATGGAGCTCTTTGCCATAAGGCAAAAGTGATAACTAAGTGGCTCGGGGAACAAAACATCGATATTTTGGGTCCATGGCCAGGAAACTCCCCAGACCTTAATCCCATTGAGAACTTGTGGTCAATCCTCAAGAGGAGGGTGTACAAACAAAAACCCACAAATTCGGACAAACTCCAAGCATTTATTACGCAAGAATGGGCTGCCATCAGTCAGGATGTGGCCCAGAAGTTAATTGACAGCATGCCAGGGCGGATTGCCGAGGTCTTGAAAAAGAGGGGTCAACACTGCCAATATTGACTCTTTTGCATCAACTTCATGTAAATTGTCAATAAAAGCCTTTGACACTTATGAAATGCTTGTAATTATACTTCAGTATTCCATAGTAACATCTGACAAAAATATCTAAAGACACTGAAGTAGTAAACTTTGTGGAAATTAATATTTGTGTCATTCTCAAAACTTTTGGCCATGACTGTACACCTTAGCCAAATACAGTTAAACTCAGTTTTTCACAATTCCTGACATTTAATCCTCGTAAAAATCCCCTGTCTTAGGTCAGTTAGGATCACCACATTATTTTAAGAATGTAAAATGTCAGAATAATAGTAGAGAGAGTGATTTATTTCAGCTTTAATTTTTTTCATCACATTCCCAGTGGGTCAGAAGTTTACATACACTCAATTAGTATTTGGTAGCATTGCCTTTAAATTGTTTAACTTTGGTCAAACATTTCGGGTAGCCTTCCACAAGCTTCCCACAATAAGTTGAGTGAATTTTTGCCCATTCCTCCTGACAGAGCTGGTGTAACTGAGTCAGGTTTGTAGGCCTCCTTGCTCGCACACACTTTTTCAGTTCTGCCCACAAATTTCTATAAAATTGAGGTCAGGGCTTTGTGATGGCCACTCCAATACCTTGACTTTGTTGTCCTTAAACCATTTGCCACAACTTTGGAAGTATGCTTGTTCATTTGGAAGACCCATTTGCGACCAAGCTTAAACTTCCTGACTGATGTCTTGAGATGTTGCTTCAATATACCCACATAATTTTCCTGCCTCATGATGCCATCTATTTTTTTGAAGTGCACCAGTCCCTCTTGCAGCAAAGCAACCCCAGAACATGATGCTGCCACCCCCATGCTTCACGGTTGGGATGGTGTTCTTCGGCTTGCAAGCCTCCCCCTTTTTCCTCTAAATATAACGACGGCCATTATGGCCAAACAGTTCTATTTTTGTTTCATCAGACCAGAGGACATTCTCCAAAAAGTACGATCTTTGTCCCCATGTGCAGTTGCAAACCGTAGTCTGGCTTTTTTATGGCGGTTTTGGAGCAGTGGCTTCTCCCTTGCTGAGCGGCCTTTCAGGTTATGTCGATATAGGACTCGTTTTTACTGTGGATATAGATACTTTTGTACCTGTTTCCTCCAGCATCTTCACAAGGTCCTTTGCTGTTGTTCTGGGATTGATTTGCACTTTTCGCACCAAAGTACGTTCATCTCTAGAAGACAGAACGTGTCTCCTTCCTGAGTGGTATGACGGCTGCGTGGTCCCATAGTGTTTATACTTACGTACTACTGTTTGTACAGATGAATGTGGTACCTTCAGGTGTTTGGATATTGCTCCCAAGAATGAACCATACTTGTGGAGGTCTACAATTTTTTTTCTGTGGTCTTGGCTGATTTCTTTTGATTTTCACATGATGTCAAGCAAAGAGGCACTGACTTTGAAGGTAGGACTTGAAATTCATCCACAGGTATGCCTCCAATTGACTCAAATGATGTCAATTAGACTATCAGAAGCTTCAAAAGCCATGACATAATTTAGTTGCTCATTCAACATATGTGCAGCTACCTCACCCAATCCCATTTTAAAAGTCTCCCATAACTGTTTTTCCATTCCCTGAATGGGTAAAAGAATGTGAAGCCTGACTCACCCACCTATACAGTTCCTCTGCCACACCCTCGACCTATGAAACCATTCTCCCTACCTCATGATTTGCTGCCACTGTGGATTGGGGTATTGAGAACCTGGTCCGCGAGGACAGTGTTGCATCCAGAAATGTTTCCTTGGCTACATATTCCCAGATTTTCATAAAACAAAGCATCACCAAATGTTACGCAAGAAAAAAAAGAATGGGCTAGGTGCAGCTGGTGCTCTTAAATTAGCTCGTTCAGTGGACTGAAGGGTTGTAGTGCTGCGAGAGCACACCTGAGCATCACTCCGCCACTTCTCACAGAGCTGCTTCTTTAGTAAAGTTAGATCAAAGCTGAATCAATGTCTTGGAAGATCACATAATGATTCATTAGTAGTCTACATAACATAACCAAATATAGCAGCATTGTAGATCAAGCTGATCCTACCTGTTATAGGCCAATTTCTATGTTGCCCTGTTTATCAAAAGTGTTGGAAAAACTTGTCAATAATCAACTGATTGACTTTCTTGATTTACATTTACATTTAAGTCATTTAGCAGACGCTCTTATCCAGAGCGACTTACAAATTGGTGCATTCACCTTATGATATCCAGTGGAACAACCACTTTACAATAGTGCATCTAAATCTTTTAAGGGGGGGGGGGGGGGGTTAGAAGGATTACTTTATCCTATCCTAGGTATTCCTTAAAGAGGTGGGGTTTCAGGTGTCTCCGGAAGGTGGTGATTGACTCCGCTGACCTGGCGTCGTGAGGGAGTTTGTTCCACCATTGGGGTGCCAGAGCAGCGAACAGTTTTGACTGGGCTGAGCGGGAACTGTACTTCCTCAGAGGTAGGGAGGCGAGCAGGCCAGAGGTGGATGAACGCAGTGCCCTTGTTTGGGTGTAGGGCCTGATCAGAGCCTGAAGGTACGGAGGTGCCGTTCCCCTCACAGCTCCGTAGGCAAGCACCATGGTCTTGTAGCGGATGCGAGCTTCAACTGGAAGCCAGTGGAGAGAGCGGAGGAGCGGGGTGACGTGAGAGAACTTGGGAAGGTTGAACACCAGACGGGCTGCGGCGTTCTGGATGAGTTGTAGGGGTTTAATGGCACAGGCAGGGAGCCCAGCCAACAGCGAGTTGCAGTAATCCAGACGGGAGATGACAAGTGCCTGGATTAGGACCTGCGCCGCTTCCTGTGTGAGGCAGGGTCGTACTCTGCGAATGTTGTAGAGCATGAACCTACAGGAACGGGCCACCGCCTTGATGTTAGTTGAGAACGACAGGGTGTTGTCCAGGATCACGCCAAGGTTCTTAGCGCTCTGGGAGGAGGACACAATGGAGTTGTCAACCGTGATGGCGAGATCATGGAACGGGCAGTCCTTCCCCGGGAGGAAGAGCAGCTCCGTCTTGCCGAGGTTCAGCTTGAGGTGGTGATCCGTCATCCACACTGATATGTCTGCCAGACATGCAGAGATGCGATTCGCCACCTGGTTATCAGAAGGGGGAAAGGAGAAGATTAATTGTGTGTCGTCTGCATAGCAATGATAGGAGAGACCATGTGAGGATATGACAGAGCCAAGTGACTTGGTGTATAGCGAGAATAGGAGAGGGCCTAGAACAGAGCCCTGGGGGACACCAGTGGTGAGAGCACGTGGTGCGGAGACAGATTCTCGCCACGCCACCTGGTAGGAGCGACCTGTCAGGTAGGACGCAATCCAAGCGTGGGCCGCGCCGGAGATGCCCAACTCGGAGAGGGTGGAGAGGAGGATCTGATGGTTCACAGTATCAAAGGCAGCCGATAGGTCTAGAAGGATGAGAGCAGAGGAGAGAGAGTTAGCTTTAGCAGTGCGGACTTTCTTTCTTGATGTCTATAGTATTGTCTCTGGAATGCAGTCTGGTTTCTGTTCAGGTTATGGATGTGTCACTGCAACCTTAAAGGTCCTCAATGATGTCACCATTGCCGTTGATTCTAAGCAATGTTACGCTGCTATTTTTATTGACTTGGCCAAAGCTTTTTATACGGTAGACCATTCCATTCTATCATGACACAAGGCGAGACCCAGATGCAGACACAGGAGGCAGATGGTTGGAGTCTTACAATGTTAAATAATCCAAAAGGAGTAGGCAAGAGAATAGTAGTGGACAGGCAAAAGGTCAAAACCAGATCACAGTCCAGGAGGTACAGACTGGCAGAAAGGCTCGTGGTCAAGGCAAGCAGAATGGTCAGGCAGGCGGGTACAGAGTCCAGAACAGGCAAGGGTCAAAACCGGGAGGACTAGAACAAGAGAATAGCAAAGGCAGGAGTATGGGAAAAACGCTGGTTGACTTGGAACTTACAAGACGAACTGGCACAGAGAGACAGGAAACACAGGGATAAATACACTGGCATAGAGAGACAGGAAACACAGGGATAAATACACTGGGGAAAACCAGCGACACCTGGAGGGGGTGGAGACAATAACGAGGACAGGTGAAACTGATCAGGGTGTGACAAGGCTTTCTCTGCCCTTAAGCCCTTAACCTTGTTCTGAACACCTCCAAAACAAAGGTCATGTGGTTTGATAAGAAGAATGCCCCTCTCCCCACCGGTGTGATTACTACCTCTGAGGGTTTAGAGCTTGAGGTGGTCACCTCATACAAGTACTTGGGAGTATGGCTAGACGGTACACTGTCCTTGTCTCAGCACATATCAAAGTTGCAGGCTAAGGTTAAATCTAGACTTGGTTTCCTCTATCATAATCGCTCCTCTTTCACCCCAAGGTGGTTAGAATCAAAAATCTCAAATTTAGACTCATCAGACCAAAGGACAGATTTCCACCGGTCTAATGTCCATTGCTTGTTATTCTTGGCCCAAGCAAGTCTCTTCTTCTTATTGGTTTCCTTTAGTAGTGGTTTCTTTGCTGCAATTTGAACATGAAGACCTGATTCACGCAGTCTCCTCTGAACAGTTGATGTTGAGATGTGTCTTACTTGAACTGTGAGGACAGACACTTGGAGACGAGAAGCAAGTACAGGGAGTGAACATTTAATAAACACGGACATGAAACAGAACATGGACAGCGTCTGGACAGGGAAAAACAAAACGACAATAATGCTGACACGGGGATGAAACAGAGGAACAGACAGATATAGGGAAGGCAATCGAAATGTAAAGGAGTCCAATGAGCGCTGATGCACGTAATGATGGTGACAGGTGTGCGTAATGATGGGCAGCCTGGTGCCCTCGAGCGCCAGACAGGGGGAGCGGGAGCAGGCGTGACAGTACCACCCCTCTCTAGGGGCGCCACGCAGCGTCCCACCTGGATGAGCCTGACAGGTCGGCCAAGGCATGGGCGCTGGACAAGCCGGCTGAGGCGTAGAAGCCTGATGATCCGGCTGAGGTGTGAAAGCCTGACGATCCTGTTGAGGTGTCAAAGCCTGACGATCCCGCTGAGGCGTGGGAGCCTGACGATCCTGTTGAGGTGTGAAAGCCTGACGAGCCGGCTGAGGTGTGGCAGCCTGACGAGCCAGCTGAGGCATGACGTGGGGTGGGAGCTTGACAAGCTGGCTGATGCGTGGGAGCCTGACAAGCCGGCTGAGGCATGACGTGGGGTGGGAGCCTGCCGAGCAAACCCAGGCACGGAAACCTCTCTAGCCAGCTAATCCGTGGAAGCCCAATGAGCCAGCTGAGGCACCCCCAGTTCCATCGGCGGAAGCACCCGGTCCCGACGTCACCAACAAAAACAAAAAACAAAACAAACTCCCTGATGCTTCCAACTTTGGTGTCAGCATTCTATGTGGACAGACGCTTGGTGACGAGAAGCAAGTACAGGGAGTGAACATTTAATAAACACGGACATGAAACAGAACACGGACAGTGTCTGGACAGGGAAAAACAAAACGACAATAATGCTGACACAGGGATGAAACAGAGGAACAGGCAGACATAGGGAAGGCAATCGAAATGTGAAGGAGTCCAGGTGAGTCCAATGAGCGCACGTAATGATGATGACAGGTGTGCGTAATGATGAGCAGCTTGGCACACTCAAGCGCCAGAGAGCGGGAGCGGGAGTGGGAGCAGGCGTGACATGAACAACTTATTTGGGCTGCAATTTCTGAGACTGGTAACTCTTTATCCTCTGCAGCAAAGGCAACTCTGGGTCTTCCTTTCCTGTGGCGGTCCTCATGAGAGCCGGTTTCATCATAGCGCTTGATGGTTTTTGTGGCTGAACTTGAAGAAACTTTCAAAGTTCTTGAAATGTTCCACACTGACTGACCTTCATGTCTTAAAGTAATGATGGACTGTCGTTTTTCTTTGCTTATTTGAGCTGCTCTTGTCATAATATGGACAATCTTATATTGTCCCTAACATCTTTACTCCCTAGCAACAGTTGTGGGATACACACACACACACACACACACACACACACACACACACACACACACACACACACACACACACACACACACACACACACACACACACACACACACACACACACACACACACACACACACACACACACACACACTCATACACACTCAACACCTTTCCCCCACAAACAACCATACACTCAGATGCAAAACAGTTGTTCCATCCCAGAGCCCAACTGAAGAAAGGACTTGATTTACAAATGCATATACAGTTTCAGCTGTATGAGAAGGCATGCAAAACTCAGCAAAAACTGGCAAAAATGGGGAGATTTGATTAGCCAATGTCATGTCCTAGGTGATGGAGATCAGATACACCCCCTTCCCCTGAAGCACCCACACGCTGGTCCCCTGTTGTTGCATCTCGATGCAGTCAGACCTTTGATTATTTTGTGCTACTAGGGCCACAATAATTTGCAACCCTCTCTGAATGTCAGAGTATGTAACGGGGTGAGTGACTGGTTGCCGGGAAGTCAGGCGCAGGAGAGCAGAGATGGGTGATAACAGGAGAACTTTAATATACACCCTGCGCCCAAAGGCACAGGCGAGGCAGCACAAAGCACAACCACGGTAACATGAACCGGATTAAACAAAACAAACATAGCTCAAGCCAGCCTACATAACAGTCATACTAGTGTGCCTATCTTTAGTAGTGGTCGTAACTAATAGTCATAACTAATAACCTCCTACCTCACAACCAACACAACTCAACTCATTCTAGAACTAATTGGTCGTAACTACCTCACAACCAACACAACTCAACTCATTCTAGAACTAATTGGTCGTAACTACCTCACAACCAACACAGCTCAACTCATTCTAGAACTAATTGGTCGTAACTAACTCACAACCAACACAACTCAACTCATTCTAGAACTAATTGGTCGTAACTACCTCACAACCAACACAGCTCAACTCATTCTAGAACTAATTGGTCGTAACTACCTCACAACCAACACAACTCAACTCATTCTAGAACTAATTGGTCGTAACTAACTCACAACCAACACAACTCAACTCATTCTAGAACTAATTGGTCGTAACTACCTCACAACCAACACAGCTCAACTCATTCTAGAACTAATTGGTCGTAACTACCTCACAACCAACACAACTCAACTCATTCTAGAACTAATTGGTCGTAACTACCTCACAACCAACACAACTCAACTCATTCTAGAACTAATTGGTCGTAACTACCTCACAACCAACACAACTCAACTCATTCTAGAACTAATTGGTCGTAACTACCTCACAACCAACACAGCTCAACTCATGCTAGAACTAATTGGTCGTAACTACCTCACAACCAACACAACTCAACTCATTCTAGAACTAATTGGTCGTAACTACCTCACAACCAACACAACTCAACTCATTCTAGAACTAATTGGTCGTAACTAACTCACAACCAACACAACTCAACTCATTCTAGAACTAATTGGTCGTAACTACCTCACAACCAACACAGCTCAACTCATTCTAGAACTAATTGGTCGTAACTACCTCACAACCAACACAACTCAACTCATTCTAGAACTAATTGGTCGTAACTAACTCACAACCAACACAACTCAACTCATTCTAGAACTAATTGGTCGTAACTACCTCACAACCAACACAACTCAACTCATTCTAGAACTAATTGGTCGTAACTACCTCACAACCAACACAACTCAACTCATTCTAGAACTAATTGGTCGTAACTACCTCACAACCAACACAGCTCAACTCATGCTAGAACTAATTGGTCGTAACTACCTCACAACCAACACAACTCAACTCATTCTAGAACTAATTGGTCGTAACTACCTCACAACCAACACAACTCAACTCATTCTAGAACTAATTGGTCGTAACTACCTCACAACCAACACAACCCAACTCATTCTAGAACTAATGGACACCAACATATTTTTTTTTTGGTGTAATATGTTGTCTTTGTTGGTTTTCTGGGTAAATCTCATGCTGTATATCATGCACGGTAAAGTGTAGAGGTTAGGGCTAATGTAGTGTTAGTACACATGACATTATTCAAAACCGCTCTGTACATTCTCAGTCTTGTTAGTGAACGCAACACGGTTGGATCTGTCCGTCAGGACATGCTGTCCAGCCCCTAGCTTCACCTTGGGATTCTAATGAGAACTGTGTGTACTCACCTATTTTGGCCCAAATATCACATGATCACAACATGCTGTTGATACACAGTGTTTTGGCCAGTATGATTGGACTCCTGTGTGGACATCTGTATTACATCAATGGCCCAATGCTCTACCAGGGGACAGGAGGGTTAGGGTTAGGGACAGGAGGGAAGGGTATTTAAGGGTTAGAATGAGATTTAAGCAGGAGGCAAAGAGTTGCTGAAGGAATAATGAGGGAGAAATGTGTTTTCACATAAGATAAACTTGAACCTGTAATACTTCTCCTGTCTGGTATTCAGAGCCTCCTACCCCCTAACCCTGTCTGGTATTCAGAGCCTCCTACCCCCTAACCCTGTCTGGTATTCAGAGCCTCCTATCCCCTAACCCTGTCTGGTATTCAGAGCCTCCTATCCCCTAACCCTGTCTGGTATTCAGAGCCTCCTAGCCCTGTCTGGTATTCAGAGCCTCTCCAGTGTTCTACAGCATAGGTAGGTCTCCTTACCCTCCCCCCCTATCCCTTCCCTTACCCTCACCCCTATCCGTTCCCGTACCCTCACCCCTACCCCTTACCCTCACCCCTACCCCTTACCCTAACCCTAACCCCTAACCCTTCCCTTACCATCACCCCTGGTCATCTGATGGTGGTACTCTGCTTCATATGTTAACATGTATTTAACATGTATCTGTTCTTGTGGGTAAGTCTTTTACCTTTTACAATTAATTATGTTGTTGTGGATCTGCATTGCATCACTATGTTGTTGTTGATTTATAAGAGCTGATGTAATGAAGGTAAAGTATACCTTCTTCTTGCAACAACTGTCATTCTAGTGAAAATGTTTTCTTACTGGTTCTATCCGTTGTAGTGCCTTGTGGTTCTGGGGTTAGCATGGAAAGCTCGCCAAGCAACGTCTCTCACCAAACCCTCTACCTGAATGGATTCACCAGTCTTCTACAGTATCGTCCTCTTCTCTTCGCCCCTTTCTTTTTGGTTTTTGTTTACTCTCTAGTTGCTAACTCTGCTCTCATTCTCGTGATTACCAAACAACACACGTTACACGCTCCTATGTATGTCCTGATAGGAGCCATATCAGCTCTGGGTATTGCTGTGCCTGTGATGTTTGTACCTAGGATGCTGGTTAGTTTCCTATCTAACATTAACTTGATTTCCAGAGAGGAATGTCTCATTCAGATGTTTTGCATTCATTACTGTGCCTGTTTTCAATCCACTATCTTACTGGGGATGGCTATAGATCGCTACGTTGCTATCTGTCGTCCTCTGAGATACAACGACTATATCGACGTGACTCATTCTCTCATTTTCACCGCTGTGTTTGTGATTCGAAACACTGTCGTGATTATTGTGATGGTTGGTTTGATAAAACCGCTGACGTTTTGCAAGTCCAATACGATGTACCATTGCTTTTGTGAACACACGTCAGTGGTTAGTCTGGCTTGTGGTAACGTTTCCAGAAACTACATTGCGGGTATAGTGGCCTTTTGCATACCGACTACGGACTGTGTTTTCATAGTGTATTCCTATGTGGTCATTTTTATGGCTATAATGAAATCCCCATCAGGAGATTCGCGGCAGAAGGCCATTGATACCTGCAGTACTCATATCATGGTTATTTGTGTTGCTTATTTAAGTGCCATGACAGCGTTCATTGGCTACAGGGTGAGCGCTGTCCCTCCTGATTTCCGTGTGTTTATCAGTCTGATGTATCTTCTAGTTCCCGGCTGTTTTAATCCTGTCATATACGGTTATAGAACTAAAGAAATTAGAGCTCACTTACTTAAATATTTTACATGTAATAAAATAGACTTGTGATAATTGACGTGTGTTGTACTGAATACAATAAACCATGTTGTACTTGGAAATATGTATATATATATATTTTTTTTTTAATGTCTGTTTCAAACCTTGTTTTGTCATGTTTATGTGGGATCAGTTGAGTCTGATGTTCAGAGTGATGCAAGTAGCCTTGCATGAGTCTTTTCGCTTGTGGCTCACAGGAGCAGGAGCCTATTTCCTGTTTCTGTAGCGTGTGGCACTTGATGTTCAAGTGCACCACCTGGACAGGACGCTAGAGCCGCCGGGCCTTACCCACCAAAATCTATCTCCTTAATGCTAAGTGCCAAGCAGAAACAAATTGTACAATTCTTTACAGTCTTGGGTATGACTCGGGCCCCGGGGATCGAACTCCCAACTTTTTAATATCAGAGAGGACACTCTGACTATAAGAACACTGAGTTGGTACTTAGAGTGATAGTTTGTTTTTTAATGTTTTGAGTTTAAACTGCAAAGGGAAGAGAATACAACGCTGCTCTGCAGACTCTCGTGTTACCGCCTGTCCTTAAAAAAGCAGGTGAGCATTTGTCTCATCTTTGATATTTTCGTTAAAAGACTCAGGTTACAATAATTTTTTAAATTAAATTAAACAATATAGCACATTACTTGTTATGAGTAATACATTTTACTTTTTTTTTTTTTTTGAAACATTACAAAGAATACTCATGTTTGGGGGCTTTGTTTGTGTAATTTTAGCGCCCCCAAAAATACTTGGACTCGTAAACAAATCTGAGTGACTGGTAGATTTTTAAATCTACCTGCCACAGTGGCTGGTGGACCCAAAAAGTTTTCTCCTTCCTTTCTCTCTCAACCCCACCTACTTAACGTTGTCTGTCTGTCTGTCTGTCTGTCTGTCTGTCTGTCTGTCTGTCTGTCTGTCTGTCTGTCTGTCTGTCTGTCTGTCTGTCTGTCTGTCTGTCCTTTCAGCCACAGTACCTTCCTCAGCTCCCCAGCAACAACATATCTCCTGCTCCAGAGACCAAGAAACAGAACAAACACAGATACACAGACCATCACCTGCCCAACATCTAGAGAGAGGAGAAACACCTGTCCAACATCTAGAGAGGAGAAACACCTGCCCAACATCTAGAGAGAAGAGAATCACCTGTCCAACATCTAGAGAGAGGAGAAACACCTGTCCAACATCTAGAGAGGAGAATCACCTGTCCAACATCTAGAGAGGAGAAACACCTGTCCAACATCTAGAGAGAGAAATCACCTGTCCACATCTAGGAGGAACACCTGTCCAACATCTAGAGAGGAGAAAACCTGTCCAACATCTAGAAGAATCACCTGCCAACATCTAGAGAGGAGAACACCTGTCCACATCTAAGAGGAACACTGTCCAACATCTGGGAGATCACCTGTCGCAACATCTAGAAGGAGAAACACCTGTCCAACATCTAGAGAGAGGAGAATCACCTGTCCAACATCTAGAGAGAGAAACACCTGTCCAACATCTAGAGAGGAGAATCACCTGTCCAACATATAGAGAGGAGACACCTGTCCAACATTCTAGAGAGAGAAAACCATCCCCATCTAGAGAGGAGAACACCTGTCCAACATCTAGAGAGGAGAAACACCTTCCAACTCTAGAAGAGAAACACCTGTCCAACATCTAGAGAGAGAACCACCTGTCCAACATCTGAGAGGAGAAACACCTGTCCAACATCTAGAAGGAGAATCACCGGTCCACATCTAGAGAGGAGAATCACCTGTCCAACATCTAGAGAGGAGAATCACCTGTCCAACATCTAGAGAGGAGAATCACCTGTCCAACATCTAGAGAGAGGAGAAACACCTGTCCAACATCTAGAGAGAGGAGAAACACCTGTCCAACATCTAGAGAGGAGAATCACCTGTCCAACATCTAGAGAGAGGAGAATCACCTGTCCAACATCTAGAGAGAGGAGAAACACCTGTCCAACATCTAGAGAGAGGAGAAACACCTGTCCAACATCTAGAGAGGAGAAACACCTGTCCAACATCTAGAGAGGAGAATCACCTGTCCAACATCTAGAGAGGAGAAACACCTGTCCAACATCTAGAGAGAGGAAATCACCTGTCCAACATCTAGAGAGAGGAAAACACTGTCAACATCTAGAGAGGAGAAACACCTGTCCCACATCTAGAGAGGAGAATCACCTGTCCCACATCTAGAGAGGAGATCACCTGTCCAACATCTAGAGAGGAGAAACACCTGTCCAACATCTAGAGAGGAGAAACACCTGTCCAACATCTAGAGAGGAGAATCACCTGTCCAACATCTAGAGAGGAGAATCACCTGTCCAACATCTAGAGAGGAGAATCACCTGTCCAACATCTAGAGAGGAGAAACACCTGTCCAACATCTAGAGAGAGAATCTGTCCAACATCTAGAGAGGAGAATCCACCTGTCCAACATCTAGAGAGGAGAAACACCTGTCCAACATCTAAGAAGGAAATCACCCGTCCAACATCTAGAGAGGAGAATCACCTGTCCAACATCTAGAGAGGAGAAACACATGTCCAACATCTAAGAGAGGAGAAACTGTCCAACATCTAGAGAGAGGAGAAACACCTGTCCAACATCTAGAGAGGAGAAACACCTGTCCAACATCTAGAGAGGAGAAACACCTGTCCAACATCTAGAGAGAGGAGAAACACCTGTCCAACATCTAGAGAGAGGAGAATCACCTGTCCAACATCTAGAGAGAGGAGAAACACCTGTCCAACATCTAGTGAGAGGAGAATCACCTGTCCAACATTTAGAGAGGAGAAACACCTGCCCAGAGAGGGAGAGAGGAGAATCACCTGTCCAGAGAGGGAGAGAGACAGAGAGAGGGAAAGAGTGAGATTGAATCACCTTCCCAACATCTGAGAGCTAGAGAGAGAGAGAGAGAGAGAGAGAGAAGGAAAGAGAGAGAGACGGAGAGAGGGAAGGAGAGAGACGGAGAGTGGGAAAGAGAGAGAGAGGGAAGGAGAGAGCAAGGGAGAGAAAGAGATAATCACCCTCCCAACATCTGAGAGCTAGAGAGAGAGAGAGAAAGAGAGAGGGGGAGGAGAGAGAGATGGAGCATGAGGACTATGAGAGACACTGTTACAGTGAGATGTGAATATGTTTGTATGTGTGTGTAAATGCATTAGCTGTAAGAAAAACCACCAGCCACCAAGCAACAACATTTGGGTTAGCACCAACCTTGGCCCTGGACTAGCACCAACCTTAGCCCAGGTCTGGCACCAACCTTAGCCCAGGTCTGGCACCAACCTTAGCCCTGGGCTAGCACCAACCTTAGCCCTGGGCAAGCACCAACCTTAGCCCTGGGCTAGCACCAACTTCAGCCCTGGGCTAGCACCAACCTTAGCCCAGGGCTAGCACCAACTTCAGCCCTGGGCTAGCACCAACCTTAGCCCAGGGCTTAGCACCAGGCTAGCACCAACTTTAGCCCTGGGCTAGCACCAACCTTAGCCCAGGGCTAGCACCAGGCTAGCACCAACCTTAGCCCAGGGCTAGCACCAGGCTAGCACCAACCTTAGCCCTGGGCTAGCACCAACTTTAGCTCAGGGATAGCACCAACCTTAGCCAGGGCTAAGGAAGATTTTAGCCTGAGGCTAAGCAAGTGTTCACACTTGTACATTCTAAAGTGGGCTAGCACCAAACTTAGTCCACGGCTAGCTGGCTCCTGCTCCGGAGCAGGGTTAGCACAGACTTTTCGGTGTTAGCCCCAGAAACACAGTGCCAAAATAGTGTGAAACAGGTTCACGAACAACACCTGGAATGCTTACTGTTCATTTACAAAAGCGGCACTTTCATTTAATTAACATATGCCGGTGACGCTCGTGAGGCCTGTAATGTGTTCCGCACCGTATTTTAATTAGTAAATTCATACTATTTCATCCTTGCATCTGAGGACAAAAACCCAAATACTTTCATCAATGCAAAAAGGATGCTTGCTCTGCCTAATAAAAATGGTTGCTACTGTATGCAGGCTGGCTAACTTCTTCTCACTTAGCCAACTAAAGCTACACATTCTACAGCTAGAAGGGCAGCAAACAATCCCTTTCCCCCTTGTTTTTGTAGCTTTTCTATTGGCGTTTAATTGCATATACTGTATCCATGAAAATAATGTTGCGTGTTTTCGATTCGGTCCCAAAAAAGTTAATGTCTCATTAGTTCACAGCATTCTCTATACAGGGGAGGGATCGATGTTGGACAATCAAATGCTAGGAAATCAAATGCTAGGAAATCAAATGCTAGGCTAGAAGCAAGAGGAAAGAATGTGTTAATCACAGTCTTATTGCTTATAGTCTAGCATGGGGCCAGTCTAGCATGGGGCCAGTCTAGCATGGGGCCAGTCTAGCATGGGGCCAGTCTAGAACGGGGCCAGTCTAGCATGGGGCCGGTCTAGCATGGGGCCAGTCTAGCATGGGGCCAGTCTAGCATGGGGCCAGTCTAGCATGGGGCCAGTCTAGCATGGGGCCAGTCTAGAATGGGGCCAGCCTAGTACGGGACCAGTCTAGCATGGGGCCGGTCTAGCATGGGGCCAGTCTAGCATGGGGCCAGTCTAGCATGGGGCCAGTCTAGCATGGGGCCAGTCTAGCATGGGGCCGGTCTAGCATGAGGCCAGTCTAGCCCGGGGCCAGTCTAGCATGGGGCCAGTCTAGTATGGGGCCAGTCTAGCATGGGGCCAGTCTAGCCCAGGGTCAGTCTAGCATGGGGCCAGTCTAGCATTGGGCCAGTCTAGCATGGGGCCAGTCTAGTACGGGGCCAGTCTAGCATGGGGCAAGTCTAGACCGGGGCCAGTCTAGCATGGGGCCAGTCTAGCCCAGGGTCAGTCTAGCATGGGGCCAGTCTAGCATTGGGCCAGTCTAGCATGGGGCCAGTCTAGCCCGGGGCCAGTCTAGCATGGGGCTTGTCTAGGGTACCAGTGGGTCTTTCTATAAACTACAGTACCAGTGGGTCATTCTATAAACTAGGGTACCAATGAGCATTTCTTGTAGTGAACTGTTTTGAGCGGTTACAAAGTCATTAATAATGATTTGCCATTTATTTTCATGTGAATACATTAAGATGTTATTAAAGGGGGAACATAGATACATTCAATATAATTCATGAGTTAAATCATAACCTGTGTTTAAACCCTTTCTCATACTTGGAGTCTTCATGGATTTTTGCAAATATCATGTGACACAAAACCCTATTACATTGATGATACTGCTGTTTGTTGTTTTATCGTATACTAAGCATTTTAACAATTGATTTACACATTGACCTTGATCTTGTGAAATTCCTGGATTTTGCTTGTCAGACTCTTTTTAGTGTGGAGATCTGGGAAGTGCACATTTAGTATGTTCTTATGATACGGTGTGTGAAAACAGTTTTCACGGACACACATATCCAAAACAATGTATGTGATTACAAAATCCAATGCTTTTTTTAACAGAAACAGTAACTTGAACATGATTAATAAAAAACAAAAATCGATACTGTAAATAACGTATTTCTTCAATAATTATCCATAATAGTTGTTTGATGTCTAGCTGTTTAGTTAAAAGGGGACATTTGTCAAGCAACATCCGCTGATTCAGGGAAGGATTTTCTATAGGACAGTCAAGTGATGAAGAGC
>NC_052340.1:40641790-40686277 GCF_016432855.1 Salvelinus namaycush | reverse complement strand
CAAAAGTTATTTAAGGCCTAATCCTATGCCTATATATTTATTTTAAGACAAAGCAAAGAACTGATTGTCACCTCAAAACGACTTGCTTCGTAGTTGCAGGTGTTGCAGGGAAAAAAGGGTGTAGAGATTACAAGAGTGGGAAACAAGTGCAACAAAATGTACACTATGACCTCACAAAGATATACACGAAGATCGTGTACGCATCATTTAAACACCTAATTGCAACGTGAAACGGTTTCACATATACCTGAATAACATCTGACACCAAATACAACCGACAAAAAATCCGAGCACATTTTTCCATTCAGTCTGCTTTTTAAAAAAAATACAGCTGCCGCCATCTAGACTAAAGTTCCTTTAGGAAAAATAAAGTTATTCTTAAACTTCATCAGAATAATCTTCCTTCATATGTGCATATCTGTGGACAAAGACACAGGACAGGAAGGCTGTTGTTGATAATCAAACTCACAGAAAAGGACAGGACAGTAATAATTGTTGATAATTAATGGTCATAGTTAGAGAGTAATTCTTCACTGACTCCCAGTCGGCACATTTCATTGGCTAATTGGACTCCCAGTCACACTGTCTCATTGACTAATTGGCCCCTTGGTGATGTCACCATCCTCTGTGTCCAGTAGGACCAGCATGATGCCTCCTGGGTAATTTAGTGTGTAAATAACAAGTGTGGACGCAGCAGCAGCACACCTATGATGTTCATTACAGCGCCAATTAAACAATGACAATGACCATGTCAACATCATGTTGGGTTAGGGATGGTCTCCCTACTCTCTCGTCATGTTGGGTTAGGGATGGTCTCCCTGCTCTCTCATCATGTTGGGTTAGGGATGGTCTCCCTACTCTCTCGTCATGTTGGGTTAGGGATGGTCTCCCTACTCTCTCATCATGTTGGGTTAGGGTTAGGGATGGTCTCCCTACTCTCTCGTCATGTTGGGTTAGGGATGGTCTCCCTGCTCTCTCGTCATGTTGGGTTAGGGATGGTCTCCCTACTCTCTCATCATGTTGGGTTAGGGATGGTCTCCCTGCTCTCTCATCATGTTGGGTTAGGGATGGTCTCCCTACTCTCTCATCATGTTGGGTTAGGGATGGTCTCCCTACTCTCTCATCATGTTGGGTTAGGGATGGTCTCCCTGCTCTCTCATCATGTTGGGTTAGGGATGGTCTCCCTGCTCTCTCATCATGTTGGGTTAGGGATGGTCTCCCTACTCTCTCATCATGTTGGGTTAGGGATGGTCTCCCTACTCTCTCATCATGTTGGGTTAGGGATGGTCTCCCTACTCTCTCGTCATGTTGGGTTAGGGATGGTCTCCCTACTCTCTCATCATGTTGGGTTAGGGATGGTCTCCCTACTCTCTCATCATGTTGGGTTAGGGATGGTCTCCCTACTCTCTCATCATGTTGGGTTAGGGATGGTCTCCCTACTCATCATGTTGGGTTAGGGATGGTCTCCCTACTCTCTCATCATATTGGGTTAGGGATGGTCTCCCTACTCTCTCATCATGTTGGGTTAGGGATGGTCTCCCTACTCATCATATTGGGTTAGGGATGGTCTCCCTACTCTCTCATCATATTGGGTTAGGGATGGTCTCCCTACTCTCTCATCATGTTGGGTTAGGGATGGTCTCCCTACTCTCTCATCATGTTGGGTTAGGGATGGTCTCCCTACTCTCTCATCATGTTGGGTTAGGATGGTCTCCCTACTCTCTCATCATGTTGGGTTAGGGATGGTCTCCTATCTCTCTCATCATGTTGGGTTAGGGATGGTCTCCCTGCTCTCTCATCATGTTGGGTTGGGATGGTCTCCTCTCTCTCATCATGTTGGGTTAGGATGGTCTCCCTACTCTCTCATCATGTTGGGTTAGGGTTAGGGATGGTCTCCCTGCTCTCTCATCATGTTGGGTTAGGGATGGTCTCCCTGCTCTCTCATCATGTTGGGTTAGGGATGGTCTCCCTACTCTCTCATCATGTTGGGTTAGGGATGGTCTCCCTACTCTCTCATCATGTTGGGTTGGGATGGTCTCCCTGCTCTCTCATCAGTTGGGTTAGGGATGGTCTCCCTACTCTCTCATCATGTTGGGTTAGGGTGGTCTCCCTACTCTCTCATCATGTTGGGTTAGGGATGGTCTCCCTACTCTCTCATCATGTTGGGTTAGGGATGGTCTCCCTGCTCTCTCATCATGTTGGGTTAGGGATGGTCTCCCTACTCTCTCATCATGTTGGGTTAGGGATGGTCTCCCTGCTCTCTCATCATGTTGGGTTAGGGATGGTCTCCCTGCTCTCTCATCATTTTGGGTTAGGGATGGTCTCCCTGCTCTCTCATCATGTTGGGTTAGGGATGGTCTCCCTGCTCTCTCATCATGTTGGGTTAGGGATGGTCTCCCTACTCTCTCATCATGTTGGGTTAGGGATGGTCTCCCTGCTCTCTCATCATGTTGGGTTAGGGATGGTCTCCCTACTCTCTCATCATATTGGGTTAGGGATGGTCTCCCTACTCTCTCATCATATTGGGTTAGGGATGGTCTCCCTGCTCTCTCATCATGTTGGGTTAGGGATGGTCTCCCTGCTCATCATGTTGGGTTAGGGATGGTCTCCCTACTCTCTCATCATATTGGGTTAGGGATGGTCTCCCTGGTCTCTCATCATGTTGGGTTAGGGATGGTCTCCCTGCTCTCTCATCATATTGGGTTAGGGATGGTCTCCCTGGTCTCTCATCATGTTGGGTTAGGGATGGTCTCCCTGCTCTCTCATCATGTTGGGTTAGGGATGGTCTCCCTGCTCTCTCATCATATTGGGTTAGGGATGGTCTCCCTGGTCTCTCATCATGTTGGGTTAGGGATGGTCTCCCTGCTCTCTCATCATGTTGGGTTAGGGATGGTCTCCCTGCTCTCTCATCATGTTGGGTTAGGGATGGTCTCCCTACTCTCTCATCATGTTGGGTTAGGGATGGTCTCCCTACTCTCTCATCATGTTGGGTTAGGGATGGTCTCCCTACTCTCTCATCATGTTGGGTTAGGGATGGTCTCCCTGCTCTCTCATCATATTGGGTTAGGGATGGTCTCCCTGCTCTCTCATCATGTTGGGTTAGGGATGGTCTCCCTGCTCTCTCATCATGTTGGGTTAGGGTTAGGGATGGTCTCCCTGCTCTCTCATCATGTTGGGTTAGGGATGGTCTCCCTACTCTCTCATCATATTGGGTTAGGGTTAGGGATGGTCTCCCTGCTCTCTCATCATGTTGGGTTAGGGATGGTCTCCCTGCTCTCTCATCATATTGGGTTAGGGATGGTCTCCCTACTCTCTCATCATGTTGGGTTAGGGTTAGGGATGGTCTCCCTGCTCTCTCATCATGTTGGGTTAGGGTTAGGGATGGTCTCCCTGCTCTCTCATCATGTTGGGTTAGGGATGGTCTCCCTGCTCTCTCATCATGTTGGGTTAGGGTTAGGGATGGTCTCCCTGCTCTCTCATCATGTTGGGTTAGGGATGGTCTCCCTGCTCTCTCATCATATTGGGTTAGGGATGGTCTCCCTACTCTCTCATCATGTTGGGTTAGGGATGGTCTCCCTACTCTCTCATCATATTGGGTTAGGATGGTCTCCCTACTCTCTCATCATGTTGGGTTAGGGATGGTCTCCCTACTCTCTCATCATTTTGGGTTAGGGATGGTCTCCCTGCTCTCTCATCATGTTGGGTTAGGGATGGTCTCCCTGCTCTCTCATCATGTTGGGTTAGGGATGGTCTCCCTGCTCTCTCGTCATGTTGGGTTAGGGATGGTCTCCCTACTCTCTCATCATGTTGGGTTAGGGTTAGGGATGGTCTCCTGCTCTCTCGTCATGTTGGGTTGGGATGGTCTCCCTGCTCTCTCATCATATTGGGTTAGGGATGGTCTCCCTGCTCTCTCATCATGTTGGGTTAGGGATGGTCTCCCTGCTGTCTCGTCATGTTTGGGTTAGGGTTAGGATGGTCTCCCTGCTGTCTCGTCATGTTGGGTTAGGGTTAGGGATGGTCTCCCTGCTCTCTCATCATGTTGGGTTAGGGATGGTCTCCCTGCTGTCTCGTCATGTTGGGTTAGGGTTAGGGATGGTCTCCCTGCTGTCTCGTCATGTTGGGTTAGGGTTAGGGATGGTCTCCCTGCTGTCTCGTCATGTTGGGTTAGGGTTAGGGATGGTCTCCCTGCTGTCTCGTCATGTTGGGTTAGGGTTAGGGATGGTCTCCCTGCTGTCTCGTCATGTTGGGTTAGGGTTAGGGATGGTCTCCCTGCTCTCTCATCATGTTGGGTTAGGGATGGTCTCCCTACTCTCTCATCATGTTGGGTTAGGGATGGTCTCCCTGCTCTCTCATCATATTGGGTTAGGGATGGTCTCCCTACTCTCTCATCATATTGGGTTAGGGATGGTCTCCCTACTCATCATGTTGGGTTAGGGATGGTCTCCCTACTCTCTCATCATGTTGGGTTAGGGATGGTCTCCCTGCTCTCATCATATTGGGTTAGGGATGGTCTCCCTGCTCTCTCATCATGTTGGGTTAGGGATGGTCTCCCTACTCTCTCATCATGTTGGGTTAGGGATGGTCTCCCTACTCTCTCATCATGTTGGGTTAGGGTTAGGGATGGTCTCCCTGCTCTCTCATCATGTTGGGTTAGGGATGGTCTCCCTACTCTCTCATCATATTGGGTTAGGGATGGTCTCCCTACTCTCTCATCATGTTGGGTTAGGGATGGTCTCCCTACTCTCTCATCATATTGGGTTAGGGATGGTCTCCCTACTCTCTCATCATGTTGGGTTAGGGATGGTCTCCCTACTCTCTCATCATTTTGGGTTAGGGATGGTCTCCCTGCTCTCTCATCATGTTGGTTAGGGATGGTCTCCCTGCTCTCTCATCATGTTGGGTTAGGGATGGTCTCCCTGCTCTCTCGTCATGTGGGTTAGGGATGGTCTCCCTACTCTCTCATCATGTTGGGTTAGGGTTAGGATGGTCTCTGCTCTCTCGTCATGTTGGGTTAGGGATGGTCTCCCTGCTCTCTTCATCATATTGGTTAGGGATGGTCTCCCTGCTCTCTCATCATGTTGGGTTAGGGATGGTCTCCCTGCTGTCTCGTCATGTTGGGTTAGGGTTAGGGATGGTCTCCCTACTCTCTCATCATGTTGGGTTAGGGTTAGGGATGGTCTCCCTGCTCTCTCGTCATGTTGGGTTAGGGATGGTCTCCCTGCTCTCTCATCATATTGGGTTAGGGATGGTCTCCCTGCTCTCTCATCATGTTGGGTTAGGGATGGTCTCCCTGCTGTCTCGTCATGTTGGGTTAGGGTTAGGGATGGTCTCCCTGCTCTCTCATCATATTGGGTTAGGGATGGTCTCCCTACTCTCTCATCATGTTGGGTTAGGGATGGTCTCCCTACTCTCTCATCATGTTGGGTTAGGGATGGTCTCCCTACTCTCTCATCATGTTGGTAGGGATGGTCTCCCTACTCTCTCATCATGTTGGTTAGGGATGGTCTCCCTGCTCTCTCATCATGTTGGGTTAGGGATGGTCTCCCTGCTCTCTCATCATGTTGGGTTAGGGATGGTCTCCCTACTCTCTCATCATATTGAGTTAGGGATGGTCTCCCTACTCTCTCATCATGTTGGGTTAGGGATGGTCTCCCTACTCTCTCATCATATTGAGTTAGGGATGGTCTCCCTACTCTCTCATCATGTTGGGTTAGGGATGGTCTCCCTGCTCTCTCATCATATTGGGTTAGGGATGGTCTCCCTACTCTCTCATCATATTGGGTTAGGGATGGTCTCCCTACTCATCATGTTGGGTTAGGGATGGTCTCCCTGCTCTCATCATATTGGGTTAGGGTTAGGGATGGTCTCCCTACTCATCATGTTGGGTTAGGGATGGTCTCCCTACTCTCTCATCATATTGGGTTAGGGATGGTCTCCCTACTCATCATGTTGGGTTAGGGATGGTCTCCCTACTCTCTCATCATGTTGGGTTAGGGATGGTCTCCCTGCTCTCTCGTCATGTTGGGTTAGGGATGGTCTCCCTGCTCTCTCATCATATTGGGTTAGGGATGGTCTCCCTACTCTCTCATCATGTTGGGTTAGGGATGGTCTCCCTACTCTCTCATCATGTTGGGTTAGGGATGGTCTCCTGCTCTCTCATCATGTTGGGTTAGGGATGGTCTCCCTGCTCTCTCATCATATTGGGTTAGGGATGGTCTCCCTACTCTCTCATCATGTTGGGTTAGGGATGGTCTCCCTACTCTCTCATCATATTGGGTTAGGGATGGTCTCCCTACTCATCATGTTGGGTTAGGGATGGTCTCCCTACTCTCTCATCATGTTGGGTTAGGGTTAGGGATGGTCTCCCTGCTCTCTCATCATGTTGGGTTAGGGATGGTCTCCCTGCTCTCTCATCATATTGGGTTAGGGATGGTCTCCCTACTCTCTCATCATGTTGGGTTAGGGATGGTCTCCCTACTCTCTCATCATATTGGGTTAGGGATGGTCTCCCTACTCTCTCATCATGTTGGGTTAGGGATGGTCTCCCTACTCTCTCATCATTTTGGTTAGGGATGTCTCCCTGCTCTCTCATCATGTTGGGTTAGGGTGGTCTCCCTGCTCTCTCATCATGTTGGGTTAGGGATGGTCTCCCTACTCTCTCATCATGTTGGGTTAGGGATGGTCTCCCTACTCTCTCATCATGTTGGGTTGGTAGGGATGGTCTCCCTGCTCTCTCATCATGTTGGGGTTAGGGATGGTCTCCCTGCTCTCTCATCATATTGGGTTAGGGATGGTCTCCCTACTCTCTCATCATATTGGGTTAGGGATGGTCTCCCTACTCATCATGTTGGGTTAGGGATGGTCTCCCTGCTCTCATCATATTGGGTTAGGGATGGTCTCCCTGCTCTCTCATCATGTTGGGTTAGGGATGGTCTCCCTACTCTCTCATGATGTTGGGTTAGGGATGGTCTCCCTGCTCATCATGTTGGGTTAGGGTTAGGGATGGTCTCCCTGCTCATCATATTGGGTTAGGGATGGTCTCCCTACTCTCTCATCATGTTGGGTTAGGGATGGTCTCCCTGCTCTCTCATCATATTGGGTTAGGGATGGTCTCCCTACTCTCTCATCATGTTGGGTTAGGGATGGTCTCCCTACTCTCTCATCATATTGGGTTAGGGATGGTCTCCCTGCTCTCTCATCATGTTGGGTTAGGGATGGTCTCCCTACTCTCTCATCATGTTGGGTTAGGGATGGCCTCCCTGCTCTCTCATCATGTTGGGTTAGGGATGGTCTCCCTACTCTCTCATCATGTTGGGTTATGGGATGGTCTCCCTGCTCTCTCATCATATTGGGTTAGGGATGTCTCCTGTCCCTACTCTCTCGTCATGTTGGGTTAGGGATGGTCTCCTGCTCTTCATCATATTGGGTTAGGGATGTCTCCCTGCTCTCTCATCATATTGGGTTAGGGATGGTCCCCCTGCTCTCTCATCATATTGGGTTAGGGATGGTCTCCTACTCTCTCATCATTTTGGGTTAGGGATGGTCTCCCTACTCTCTCATCATTTGTTGGGTTAGGGATGGTCTCCCTACTCTCTCATCATGTTGGGTAGGTTAGGGATGGTCTCCCTGCTCTCTCATCATGTTGGGTTAGGGATGGTCTCCCTGCTCTCTCATCATGTTGGGTTAGGGATGGTCTCCCTACTCTCTCATCATATTGGGTTAGGGATGGTCTCCCTACTCTCTCATCATGTTGGGTTAGGGATGGTCTCCCTGCTCTCTCATCATGTTGGGTTAGGGATGGTCTCCCTACTCTCTCATCATGTTGGGTTAGGGATGGTCTCCCTGCTCTCTCATCATGTTGGGTTAGGGATGGTCTCCTATGGGGGGGGGGGGAAACGCTTTGTAACAGCCAAAGTGCGATAACGAATGCTGATCTGGAGGATTGACAGAACATTTCGGTGTCTATGTTCATTACAGCAGTCAAGATGATTATCCTACTTCGTGGACAACATTAAATCAAGATTCCTGAGGTAAGATTCCTGAGGTAAGATTCCTGAGGTAAGATTCCTGAGGTAAGATTCCTGAGGTAAGATTCCTGAAGAAGATTCCTGAGGCAAGATTCCTGAGGCAAGATTCCTGAGGTAAGATTGCGGTCCGTGTATGTTTTGATCACTTGGTTTCCGTGTAAAAATGGAGCAATCGGTAACGATTGAAACCAAAAAAATCTACTTGATATTTCGACGTTCACATGTGGGTGGGGTTAAATGTGGAATGCCTAGTCAAGTGCACATTCAACACTTCCTGTCCTTTCAAAGTAGTCCTTCCTGTCCGTTCAAAGTAGTCCTTCCTGTCTGTTCAAAGTAGTCCTTCCTGTCCGTTCAAAGCAGTCCTTCCTGTCCGTTCAAAGTAGTCCTTCCTGTCCGTTCAAAGTAGTCCTTCCTGTCCGTTCAAAGTAGTCCTTCCTGTCTGTTCAAAGTAGTCCTTCCCGTCCTTTCAAAGTAGTCCTTCCCGTCCGTTCAAAGTAGTCCTTCCCGGCCGTTCAAAGTAGTCCTTCCCGTCCGTTCAAAGTAGTCCTTCCTGTCCGTTCAAAGTAGTCCTTCCTGTCCGTTCAAAGTAGTCCTTCCTGTCCGTTCAAAGTAGGTAAGATTTCTCAATTTCTGCATAAGATTTAGCGTGTATTGTGTGGCGCAGCGGTCTAAGGCAGTGCATCGCTAGAGGCGTCACACACAAACCCTGGTTCGATCCCGGGCTGTGTCACAACCGGCTGTAATCAGGAGTCCCATTAGGGCGGCGCACAATTGGCCCAGAGTCGTCCGGGTTAGAGGAGGGTTTGGCTGGGGTAGGCTGTCATAGTAAATAAGAATTTGTTCTTAACTGACTTGCCTAGTTAAATAAAGGTTACATTAAAAAAAGGAATGAACTGCTGTAAATGGTTAGCTGACTGATGCATCTTAGCTACCTAGTTAACCATTGGTCATCTTATTAAATAATGCTATCCAGCCAAACCAACAGTATGTATCGTTAGTCTAGAGATATGGCCTAGCTGTGGTTGCACATCTAACTAGCTGGAATGAAGCAAGGGTGTGAATAGTAGACATGTAAATTTAGCCATTCACTGTTTACAGCAGGTCTACAGCTACCCAGACCGGTCTGATCAGCCTGATAGGGTGCAGTAGCTGTGTTACACCTGTGCAAATCTGTGTGTGTGTGTAGCAATGGAATGAAGGGTTGTGGGGTCCTGTCCAGAAACAACCCTTAATCCCTGACCCCTAGACACTTGTGGAGATCTGAGAGAATTAAACAGGTGTATAGCAATACTGCCAAGATTCCACCAAGCCTATCAGAGGGTACGTTGGAGCAGTCACCATGTAACCACCCTTCAATCCCTCTCAGATCTCCACAAGTGTCTAGACTCTGGACAGTAGGGGCTAGGGGTTGTTTCTGGACAGTAGGGGCTAGGGGTTGTTTCTGGACAGTAGGGGCTAGGGGTTGTTTCTGGGCAGTAGGGGCTAGGGGTTGTTTCTGGACAGTAGGGGCTAGAGGTTGTTTCTGGACAGTAGGGGTTGGTTCTGGACAGTAGGGACTAGGGGTTGTTTCTGGGCAGTAGGGACTAGGGGTTGTTTCTGGACAGTAGGGACTAGGGGTTGTTTCTGGAAAGTAGGGACTAGGGGTTGTTTCTGGACAGTAGGGACTAGGGGTTGTTTCTGGACAGTAGGGACTAGGGGTTGTTTCTGGAAAGTAGGGACTAGGGGTTGTTTCTGGACAGTAGGGACTAGGGGTTGTTTCTGGACAGTAGGGACTAGGGGTTGTTTCTGGACAGTAGGGACTAGGGGTTGTTTCTGGGCAGTAGGGACTAGGGGTTGTTTCTGGACAGTAGGGGCTAGGGGTTGTTTCTGGACAGTAGGGACTAGGGGTTGTTTCTGGAAAGTAGGGACTAGGGGTTGTTTCTGGACAGTAGGGGCTAGGGGTTGTTTCTGGACAGTAGGGACTAGGGGTTGTTTCTGGACAGTAGGGACTAGGGGTTGTTTCTGGACAGTAGGGGCTAGGGGTTGTTTCTGGACAGTAGGGACTAGGGGTTGTTTCTGGGTAGTTGGGACTAGGGGTTGTTTCTGGACAGTAGGGACTAGGGGTTGTTTCTGGACAGTAGGGACTAGGGGTTGTTTCTGGACAGTAGGGACTAGGGGTTGTTTCTGGACAGTAGGGGCTAGGGGTTGTTTCTGGACAGTAGGGACTAGGGGTTGTTTCTGGACAGTAGGGACTAGGGGTTGTTTCTGGACAGTAGGGACTAGGGGTTGTTTCTGGACAGTAGGGGCTAGAGGTTGTTTCTCGACAGTAGGGGCTAGGGGTTGTTTCTGGACAGTAGGGACTAGGGGTTGTTTCTGGACAGTAGGGACTAGGGGTTGTTTCTGGACAGTAGGGACTAGGGGTTGTTTCTGGACAGTAGGGGTTGGTTCTGGACAGTAGGGACTAGGGGTTGTTTCTGGACAGTAGGGGCTAGGGGTTGTTTCTGGACAGTGGGGACTAGGGGTTGTTTCTGGACAGTAGGGACTAGGGGTTGTTTCTGGACAGTGGGGACTAGGGGTTGTTTCTGGACAGTAGGGACTAGGGGTTGTTTCTGGACAGTAGGGGCTAGGGGTTGTTTCTGGACAGTAGGGGCTAGGGGTTGTTTCTGGACAGTAGGGACTAGGGGTTGTTTCTGGACAGTAGGGGCTAGGGGTTGTTTCTGGACAGTAGGGGCTAGAGGTTGTTTCTGGACAGTAGGGGCTAGGGTTTGTTTCTGGACAGTAGGGGCTAGGGTTTGTTTCTGGACAGTAGGGGCTAGGGGTTGTTTCTGGACAGTAGGGACTAGGGGTTGTTTCTGGACAGTAGGGACTAGAGGTTGTTTCTGGACAGTAGGGGCTAGGGGTTGTTTCTGGACAGTAGGGACTAGGGGTTGTTTCTGGACAGTAGGGACTAGGGGTTGGTTCTGGACAGTAGGGACTAGGGGTTGTTTCTGGACAGTAGGGGTTGTTTCTGGACAGTAGGGGTTGTTTCTGGACAGTAGGGACTAGGGGTTGTTTCTGGGCAGTAGGGACTAGGGGGTGTTTCTGAGCAGTAGGGGCTAGGGGGTGTTTCTGGACAGTAGGGACTAGGGGTTGGTTCTGGACAGTAGGGACTAGGGGTTGTTTCTGGACAGTAGGGACTAGAGGTTGTTTCTGGACAGTAGGGGCTAGGGGTTGTTTCTGGACAGTAGGGACTAGGGGTTGTTTCTGGACAGTAGGGGCTAGGGGTTGTTTCTGGACAGTAGGGACTAGGGGTTGTTTCTGGACAGTAGGGACTAGGGGTTGTTTCTGGACAGTAGGGGTTGTTTCTGGACAGTAGGGGTTGTTTCTGGACAGTAGGGACTAGGGGTTGTTTCTGGGCAGTAGGGACTAGGGGGTGTTTCTGGGCAGTAGGGACTAGGGGGTGTTTCTGGACAGTAGGGACTAGGGGTTGTTTCTGGACAGTAGGGACTAGGGGTTGTTTCTGGACAGTAAGGGACTAGAGGTTGTTTCTGGACAGTAGGGGCTAGGGGTTGTTTCTGGACAGTAGGGACTAGGGGTTGTTTCTGGACAGTAGGGACTAGGGGTTGTTTCTGGACAGTAGGGGTTGTTTCTGGACAGTAGGGGTTGTTTCTGGACAGTAGGGAATAGGGGTTGTTTCTGGGCAGTAGGGACTAGGGGGTGTTTCTGGGCAGTAGGGACTAGGGGTTGTTTCTGGACAGTAGGGACTAGGGGTTGTTTCTGGACAGTAGGGACTAGGGGTTGTTTCTGGACAGTAGGGACTAGGGGTTGTTTCTGGACAGTAGGGGTTGTTTCTGGACAGTGGGGACTAGGGGTTGTTTCTGGACAGTAGGGGCTAGAGGTTGTTTCTGGACAGTAGGGACTAGGGTTTTTTTCTGGACAGTAGGGACTAGGGGTTGTTTCTGGACAGTAGGGACTAGGGGTTGTTTCTGGACAGTAGGGGCTAGAGGTTGTTTCTGGACAGTAGGGACTAGGGGTTGTTTCTGGACAGTAGGGACTAGGGGTTGTGTCTCGACAGTAGGGACTACGGGTTGTTTCTGGACAGTAGGGGCTAGGGGTTGTGTCTGGACAGTAGGGACTAGGGGTTGTTTCTGGACAGTAGGGACTAGGGGTTGTTTCTGGACAGTAGGGACTAGGGGTTGTTTCTGGACAGTAGGGGCTAGGGGTTGTGTCTGGACAGTAGGGACTAGGGGTTGTGTCTGGACAGTAGGGACTAGGGGTTGTGTCTGGACAGTAGGGACTAGGGGTTGTGTCTGGACAGTAGGGACTAGGGGTTGTGTCTGGACAGTAGGGACTAGGGGTTGTTTCTGGACAGTAGGGACTAGGGGTTGTTTCTGGACAGTAGGGACTAGGGGTTGTTTCTGGACAGTAGGGACTAGGGGTTGTTTCTGGACAGTAGGGACTAGGGGTTGTTTCTGGACAGTAGGGACTAGGGGTTGTTTCTGGACAGTAGGGACTAGGGGTTGTTTCTGGACAGTAGGGACTAGGGGTTGTTTCTGGACAGTAGGGACTAGGGGTTGTTTCTGGACAGTAGGGGTTGTTTCTGGACAGTAGGGGTTGTTTCTGGACAGTAGAGGTTGTTTCTGGACAGTAGGGACTAGGGGTTGTTTCTGGACAGTAGGGACTAGGGGTTGTTTCTGGACAATAGGGGCTAGGGGTTGTTTCTGGACAGTAGGAACTATGGGTTGTTTCTGGACAGTATGGGTCGTTTCTGGACAGTAGGGACTAGGGGTTGTTTCTGGACAGTATGGGTCGTTTCTGGACAGTAGGGACTAGGGGTTGTTTCTGGACAGTTTGGACTAGAGGTTGTTTCTGGACAGTAGGGGCTAGGGGTTGTTTCTGGACAGTAGGGGTTGTTTCTGGACAGTAGGGACTAGGGGTTGTTTCTGGACAGTAGGGGTTGTTTCTGGACAGTAGGGGCTAGGGGTTGTTTCTGGACAGTAGGGGTTGTTTCTGGACAGTAGGGACTAGGGGTTGTTTCTGGACAGTAGGGACTAGGGGTTGTTTCTGGACAGTAGGGGCTAGGGGTTGTTTCTGGACAGTAGGGACTAGGGGTTGTTTCTGGACAGTAGGGGCTAGAGGTTGTTTCTGGACAGTAGGGACTCGGGGTTGTTTCTGGACCATATGGACTAGGGGTTGGTTCTGGACAGTAGGGACTAGGGGTTGTTTCTGGACAGTAGGGACTAGGGGTTGTTTCTGGACAGTAGGGACTATGGGTTGTTTCTGGACAGTAGGGACTAGGGGTTGTTTCTGGACAGTAGGGACTAGAGGTTGTTTCTGGACAGTAGGGGCTAGGGGTTGTTTCTGGACAGTAGGGACTAGGGGTTGTTTCTGGACAGTAGGGACTAGGGGTTGTTTCTGGACAGTAGGGGCTAGGGGTTGTTTCTGGACAGTAGGGACTAGGGGTTGTTTCTGGACAGTAGGGACTAGGGGTTGTTTCTGGACAGTAGGGGTTGTTTCTGGACAGTAGGGACTAGGGGTTGTTTCTGGGCAGTAGGGACTAGGGTGTGTTTCTGGACAGTAGGGACTAGGGGTTGTTTCTGGACAGTAGGGACTAGGGGTTGTTTCTGGACAGTAGGGGCTAGAGGTTGTTTCTGGACAGTAGGGACTAGGGGTTGTTTCTGGACAGTAGGGGCTAGGGGTTGTTTCTGGACAGTAGGGGCTAGGGGTTGTTTCTGGACAGTAGGGACTAGAGGTTGTTTCTGGACAGTAGGGACTAGGGGTTGTTTCTGGACAGTAGGGACTAGAGGTTGTTTCTGGACAGTAGGGACTATGGGTTGTTTCTGGACAGTAGGGACTAGAGGTTGTTTCTGGGTAGTAGGGGCTAGGGGTTGTTTCTGGACAGTAGGGGCTAGAGGTTGTTTCTGGACAGTAGGGACTAGGGGTTGTTTCTGGACAGTAGGGACTAGGGGTTGTGTCTCGACAGTAGGGACTTGGGGTTGTTTCTGGACAGTAGGGGCTAGGGGTTGTGTCTCGACAGTAGGGACTAGGGGTTGTTTCTGGACAGTAGGGACTAGGGGTTGTTTCTGGACAGTAGGGGCTAGGGGTTGTGTCTGGACAGTAGGGACTAGGGGTTGTGTCTGGACAGTAGGGACTAGGGGTTGTTTCTGGACAGTAGGGACTAGGGGTTATTTCTGGACAGTAGGGACTAGGGGTTGTTTCTGGACAGTAGGGACTAGGGGTTGTTTCTGGACAGTAGGGACTAGGGGTTGTTTCTGGACAGTAGGGACTAGGGGTTGTTTCTGGACAGTAGGGGTTGTTTCTGGACAGTAGGGGTTGTTTCTGGACAGTAGGGACTAGGGGTTGTTTCTGGGCAGTAGGGACTAGGGGGTGTTTCTGGGCAGTAGGGACTAGGGGGTGTTTCTGGACAGTAGGGACTAGGGGTTGTTTCTGGACAGTAGGGACTAGGGGTTGTTTCTGGACAGTAGGGGCTAGGGGTTGTTTCTGGACAGTAGGGGCTAGGGGTTGTTTCTGGACAGTAGGGACTAGGGGTTGTTTCTGGACAGTAGAGGTTGTTTCTGGACAGTAGGGACTAGGGGTTGTTTCTGGACAGTAGGGACTAGGGGTGTTTTCTGGACAGTAGGGACTAGGGGTTGTTTCTGGACAGTAGGGACTAGGGGTTGTTTCTGGACAGTAGGGACTAGGGGTTGTTTCTGGACAGTAGGGACTAGGGGTTGTTTCTGGACAGTAGGGACTAGGGGTTGTTTCTAGACAGTAGGGACTAGGGGTTGTTTCTGGACAGTAGGGACTAGGGGTTGTTTCTGGACAGTAGGGGCTAGGGGTTGTTTCTGGACAGTAGGGACTAGGGGTTGTTTCTGGGTAGTAGGGACTAGGGGTTGTTTCTGGACAGTAGGGACTAGGGGTTGTTTCTGGACAGTAGGGACTAGGGGTTGTTTCTGGACAGTAGGGACTAGGGGTTGGTTCTGGACAGTAGGGGCTAGGGGTTGTTTCTGGACAGTAGGGACTAGGGGTTGTTTCTGGACAGTAGGGGCTAGGGGTTGTTTCTGGACAGTAGGGACTAGGGGTTGGTTCTGGGCAGTAGGGACTAGAGGTTGTTTCTGGACAGTAGGGGTTGTTTCTGGACAGTAGGGGCTAGGGGTTGTTTCTGGACAGTAGGGACTAGGGGTTGTTTCTGGACAGTAGGGACTAGGGGTTGTTTCTGGACAGTAGGGGTTGTTTCTGGACAGTAGGGGCTAGGGGTTGTTTCTGGACAGGCCATGGGTATAATAACCCCCACTCCTCCTCTTCACTCCTCTTCTCCTTCCTCTCCTCCTCCCTCCTCTCTTCCCTCCTCACCCCTCACTTATCACCCCCACACTCCTCACTTCCCCGCCCCGCCTAGTTCTACAATTTCTCTTCTTAAAATCTGACATTAAACCTGACCATGACCTTATTAACAACACTGCTAACCTTATGCCTAACCTTAACCTTAAATTAAGAAAGGAACACAAAAGAAACATTTTTTTTGTTTCCTATTTCAACATGACTCAATACATGTCAAACAGCATACTGTAAGCACACATACAGTAAAAATGCAAACATAAAGTAAATATATTTTACATATGCAAAGAAAGACAAACTGTCCTTTGAAATGATAAATTATGGAGATGGGAAGTGTTGTATGGACCAAGGGTGAAATGGGGTTGGAGGACCCCATTGTGGCTCATACCT
Source organism: Salvelinus namaycush (assembly GCF_016432855.1). NCBI lineage: Eukaryota > Metazoa > Chordata > Actinopteri > Salmoniformes > Salmonidae > Salvelinus > Salvelinus namaycush. The sequence continues at coordinate 40,670,564 of NC_052340.1, read as the reverse complement.
GCGCATACTTCCGACTTCAACTGTACTTTGTTTCCCCTTACAGTATGTATTGGAATCTACAGTCTCTACTGTGCTTTATGTTGTATTAACCTCAAGTAGTAAAAGTAGTAAAGAAGTCCAATGTCTGCAGTACAGAACCTCTTCTCATTTGAGAACGTCCGGATGATGGATGCATATGGTGAAGCGACTCTGATTGGGCTGCACTCTCTGCCCAGGCTCTCTCAAGGTCAAACCATGGTCCAACACAGTCACCCAAATTTAATCAGATATTACTTTACTTGTTCTTGGTCTTCCTCCACCTCTCCCTCTACCTCTCCCTCTCCCTTTACCTTTATCAAACCTCTACCTCTACCTTTACCCACACCTCTGCCTCCACCTCTACATCTACCTCTCTACCTCCACCTCCACCTTTACCCACACCTCTACCTTTACCTTTACCCACACCTCTACCTTTACCTTTGCCCACATCTCTACCTCTACCTTTACCCACACCTCTACCTTTACCCAGACCTCTACCTTTACCCACACCTCTACCTTTACCCACACCTCTACCTCTACCTTTACCCACACCTCTACCTCTACCTTTACCCACACCTCTACCTTTACCCACACCTCTACCTCTACCTTTACCCACACCTCTACCTCTACCTTTACCCACACCTCTACCTTTACCCACACCTCTACCTTTACCCACACCTCTACCTCTACCTTTACCCACACCTCTACCTCTACCTTTACCCACACCTCTACCTCTAACTTTACCCACACCTCTACCTCTACCTTTACCCACACCTCTACCTCTACCTTTACCCACACCTCTACCTCTACCTCTCTACCTCTACCTCCACCTTTACCTTTAACCACACCTCCACCTTTACCTTTAACCACACCTCTACCTCTACCTTTACCCACACCTCCACCTCCACCTCTACCTCTCTACTTTTACCTTAACCACAACTCTTCCTCCACCTCTACCTTTACCTTTACCCACACCTCTACCTCTACCTCTCTACCTTTACCTTGACCCACACCTCTACCTCTACCCCTCTACCTCTACCCCTCTACCTCTCTACCTCTCTACCTCTACCCCTCTACCTCTCTACCTCTCTACCTTTACCCACACCTCTACCTCTACCTTTACCCACACATCTACCTCTACCTTTACCTTTACCCACACCTCTACATCTACCTCTCTACCTCCACCTTTACCTTTACTCACACCTCTACCTTTGCCCACACCTCTACCTCTACCTTTACCCACACCTCTACCTTTACCTTTGCCCACACCTCTACCTCTACCTTTACCCACACCTCTACCTTTACCCACACCTCTACCTCTACCTTTACCCACACCTCTACCTCTACCTTTACCCACACCTCTACCTCTACCTTTACCCACACCTCTACTTCTCTACCTCTACCTCCACCTCCACCTCTACCTCTACCTCTCTACCTCCACCTCCACCTCCACCTTTACCTTTAACCACACCTCCACCTCCACCTTTACCTTTAACCACACCTCTACCTTTACCCACACCTCTACCTCTACCCCTCTACCTCTACCTCTCTACCTTTACCTTGACCCACACCTCTACCTCTACCCCTCTACCTCTCTACCTCTACCTTTACCCACACCTCCACCTCCACCTCTACCTCTCTACTTTTACCTTTACCCACAACTCTTCCTCCACCTCTCTACCTTTACCTTGACCCACACCTCTACCTCTACCTCTCTACCTCTACCTCTCTACCTCTACCTTTACCCACACCTCTACCTCTACCTTTACCCACACCTCTACCTCTACCTTTACCCACACCTCTACCTCCACATCCACCTCTACCTCCACCTCTACCTCTACCTGTCTACCTCTCAACCTTTACCTTTACCCACACCTCCACCTTTACCTCCGCCTCTACCTCCACCTCTACCCCTACTTCTCTACCTTGCTACCTTTACCTCTACCTCTACCTCTCTACCTCTACCTTTCTACCTCTCTACCTCTACCTTGACCCACACCTATACCTCTTCCTCCACCTTTACCTCTAACTTTACCTCCACCTTTACCTCTGCCTTTACCTCTGCCTCTGCCTTTACCTCTGCCTTTACCTGCTAAATTTATTCTCCAAACACAGGAGTACTCACCTGTGGTCTCTTCATCCATACCAAAGGTCTGATTACAACGTGAACATTTACGCAATTAGGGTTTGCACATGTGAAAGTGATCAATTGCTAATTGATCTTAGCTTGTTGCTCAGTGTTGCTTTTCATTTGAACCCAAGACATTTTAGTTGTGAAGGTTGTGCCAAAGGTAGAGAATTGTGTGTTGTGTTTTACCAAATGCTTGTTATGGAATTGCAATCTCAGTGTAGAGCAAAACACGTGCCAGTAGCATTGCATATTTGGTGTCTGGACCTGTTCAATTAGTTACAGGTTTGGGTCATTGTGCCTCATGGACCAATTTGAGTGTGTAAACAATTGGGAAAAACTGCAAGACATAGCCAACGTTGACATTGCAGCTTGGCTTCTTCTTCTGAGGTGCAGCTGCAGTTCCCCTCCTAGTCAGTGGGGGGAGACGATGTACTGACGAGACAGAATCGCCCAAGCGTTGATTTTGCCGATAGCAGCTACACCATTATTTAGAAGAAAGTGTGATTGCGATATGTGGTTGTTTTACCTTAGCTGAACGCCCTCATTATAAGCTGCTCTGGTTAAGAAGATTTTCTGCTAAATAAACACAATTGTAAAACTACTCTAAAATCAGTGGGTTACTATCAGCAGAGCAGGTTAGGTATAATGTAATGTAACCTAATTCAGAAGGAGTTGATGACGCATCCAGGAGGGGCTGATGACTCATCCAGGAGGGCATGATGACGCATCCAGGAGGGAATGATGACGCATCCAGGAGGGGCTGATGACGCATCCAGGAGGGCATGATGACGCATCCAGGAGGGAATGATGACGCATCCAGGAGGGAATGATGACGCATCCAGGAGGGAATGATGACGCATCCAGGAGGGAATGATGACGCATCCAGGAGGGAATGATGACGCATCCAGGAGGGAATGATGACTCATTCAGGAGGGAATGATGACGCATTCAGGAGGGAATGATGACGCATCCAGGAGGGCATGATGACGCATTCAGGAGGGATTGATGACGCATTCAGGAGGGCATGATGACGCATCCAGGAGGGAATGATGACTCATTCAGGAGGGAATGATGACGCATTCAGGAGGGAATGATGACGCATCCAGGAGGGCATGATGACGCATTCAGGAGGGATTGATGACGCATCCAGGAGGGAATGATGACGCATCCAGGAGGGATTGATGACGCATCCAGGAGGGAATGATGACGCATTCAGGAGGGCATGATGACGCATCCAGGAGGGCATGATGACGCATCCAGGAGGGAATGATGACGCATCCAGGAGGGAATGATGACGCATCCAGGAGGGCATGATGACGCATCCAGGAGGGCATGATGACGCATCCAGGAGGGAATGATGACGCACCGAGCACTGGCACCATGTTCACTCTCCAGTTTGGTGGAAAGCAATTCTATCAGATTTCTGTTGTCTGGTCAGTGTATTGGTGGTGTCTGGGTCAGTGTTCTGGTGGTGTCTGACTGACCCAAAATGAAGGAAAGCTTTGACTATGTACAGACTCAGTGAGCATAGCCTTGCTATTGAGAAAGGCCGCCGTAGGCAGACATGGCTCTCAAGAGAAGACAGGCTATGTGCTCACTGCCCACACAATGAGGTGGAAACTGAGCTGCACTTCCGAACCTCCTGCTAAATGTATGACCATATTAAAGACATATTTCCCTCAGATTACACAGACCCACAAAGAATTTGAAAAACAAATGCAGTTTTTTGCAATCACATTAGTATGATTTGTGACCTGTTGCCATAGAAAAGGGAAACCAGTGAAGAACAACACCATTGTAATTACAACCCATATTAATTTATTTTCCCTTTTATACTTTAACTAAACTAAACTCAGCAACAAAAAAAGAAACTTCCCTTTTTCAGGACCCTGTTTTTCAAAGATGATTTGTAAAAATCCAAATAACTTCACAGATCTTCATTGTAAAGGGTTTAAACACTGTTTCCCATGCTTGTTCAATGAACCATAAACAATTAATGAACACGCACCTGCGGAACGGTCGTTAAGACACTAACAGCTTACAGACGGTAGGCAATTAAGGTCACAGTTATGAAAGCTTAGGACACTAAAGAGGCATTTCTACTGACTCTGAAAAACACCAAAAGAAAGATGCATACTGCAAGGAGGCATGAGGACTGCAGATGTGGCCAGGGCAATAAATTGCAATGTCCGTACTGTGAGACGCCTAAGACAGCGCTACAGGGAGACAGGATGGACAACTGATCGTCCTCGCAGTGGCAGACCACGTGTAACAACACCTGCACAGGATCGGTACATCCAAACATCACACCTGTGGGACAGGTACAGGATGGCAACAACAACTGCCCGAGTTACACCAGGAACGCACAATCCCTCCATCAGTGCTCAGATTGTCCACAATAGGCTGAGAGAGGCTGGACTGAGGGCTTGTAGGCCTGTTGTAAGGCAGGTCCTCACCAGACATCACTGGCAACAACTTCGCCTATGGGCACAAACCCACCGTCGCTGGACCAGACAGGACTGGCAAAAAGTGCTCTTCACTGACGAGTCACGGTTTTGTCTCAGCAGGGGTGATGGTCGGATTCGCGTTTATCGTCGAAGGAATGAGCGTTACACCGAGGCCTGTACTCTGGAGCGGGATCAATTTGGAGGTGGAGGGTCCGTCATGGTCTGGGGTGATGTTTCACAGCATCATCGGACTGAGCTTGTTGTCATTGCAGGCAATCTCAATGCTGTTCGTTACAGGGAAGACATCCTCCTCCCTCATGTGGTACGCTTCCTGCAGGCTCATCCTGCCATGACCCTCCAGCATGACAATGCCACCAGCCATACTGCTCGTTCTGTGTGTGATTTCCTGCAAGACAGGACTGTCAGTGTTCTGCCTGACGTCTGGGACCTGTTGTATCGGAGGGTGAGGGCTAGGGCCATTCCCACCCAAAAATGTCCGGGAACTTGCGGGTGCCTTGGTGGAAGAGTGGGGTAACATCTCACAGCAAGAACTGGCAAATCTGGTACAGTCCATGAGGAGGAGATGCACTGCAGTACTTAATGCAGCTGGTGGCCACACCAGATACTGACTGTTACTTTTGATTTTGCCCCCCCCCCCCCCCTCTCAGTTGACAGTGAGAAGACATTTATTTTATTTGAGTTTATTTGTACATTGCTACAACACTGTATATATACACATAGTATCACATTTGACATCTCTTTATTATTTTGGAACTTGTGTGAGTGTAATATTTACTGTTCACTTTTATTGTTTATTTCACTTTTTAAACATATGTTTCTCATGCCAATAAAGCCCCTTAGAGAGAGAAAGAGGTGTATGTAGAGTGTAGTCTAATCCTGCCAGTGCATCTAGTGCATTTTAGGGACAGCATCTGTTTGGGAATTAAGGCTTTCAGTCTCACACAGTGTTACATTGTGATTCAGATGCACCGTGTCCTGTATGCTGCTATTCTACCATCCCCTGTCACATGTCAGATACACTGTGTCCCCTGTCACATGTCAGATACACTGTGTCCTGTATGCTGCTATTCTACCATCCCCTGTCACATGTCAGATACACTGTGTCCCCTGTCACATGTCAGATACACTGTGTCCCCTGTCACATGTCAGATACACCGTGTCCTGTATGCTGCTATTCTACCATCCCCTGTCACATGACAGATACACCGTGTCCTGTATGCTGCTATTCTACCATCCCCTGTCACATGTCAGATGCACCGTGTCCTGTATGCTGTTATTCTACCATCCCCTGTCACATGTCAGATACACTGTGTCCCCTGTCACATGTCAGATACACCGTGTCCTGTATGCTGTTATTCTACCATCCCCTGTCACATGTCAGATACACTGTGTCCCCTGTCACATGTCAGATACACTGTGTCCCCTGTCACATGTCAGATACACCGTGTCCTGTATGCTGTTATTCTACCATCCCCTGTCACATGTCAGATACACTGTGTCCCCTGTCACATGTCAGATACACCGTGTCCTGTATGCTGTTATTCTACCATCCCCTGTCACATGTCAGATACACCGTGTCCTGTATGTTCCACTCTCTCTCTTTCTCTCTTTTTGTTGAACACCTCTTAAAAATGGAGTAAGAGCGGATTATTTGAGGAAGGAGAAGAGTGAGGATGGAGGAGATTAAGGAGTGAGGATGGGGGATGAGGAGGAGAGTATGGGGGATGAGGAGGAGATGGAGGTGTGAGGATGGGGGGGGTGAGGAGGAGGTGGAGGGGTGAGGATGGGGGGGAGGAGGAGGAGATGGAGGGGTGAGGACGGGGGATGAGGAGGAGATGGAGGATATGGAGGAGTGAGGACGGGGGGATGAGGAGGAGATGGAGGGGTGAGGACAGGGGATGAGGAGGAGATGGAGGAGTGAGGACAGGGGATGAGGAGGAGATGGAGGAGTGAGGACAGGGGATGAGGAGGATATGGAGGAGTGAGGACGGGGGGATGAGGAGGAGATGGAGGGGTGAGGACAGGGGATGAGGAGGAGATGGAGGAGTGAGGACGGGGGGATGAGGAGGATATGGAGGGGTGAGGACGGGGGGGATGAGGAGGAGATGGAGGTGTGAGGACGGGGGGGATGAGGAGGATATGGAGGGGTGAGGACGGGGGGATGAGGAGGAGATGGAGGTGTGAGGACGGGGATGAGGAGGAGATGGAGGTGTGAGGACGGGGGGATGAGGAGGATATGGAGGGGTGAGGACGGGGGGATGAGGAGGAGATGGAGGTGTGAGGACGGGGGGGATGAGGAGGATATGGAGGGGTGAGGACGGGGGGATGAGGAGGAGATGGAGGGGTGAGGACGGGGGACGAGGAGGAGATGGAGGGGTGAGGACGGGGGATGGAGGAGTGAGGATGAGGAGATGGAGGGGTGGGGATGGGGGATGAGGAGGAGATGGAGGAGTGGGGATGAGGAGGAGTGAAGATGGGAGAAGGAGGGGGAGGGAAGATGAGGAGTGAGGACGGGGGGGTGAGGAGGAGATGGAGGGGTGGGGATGGGGGATGAGGAGGAGATGGGGGGGTGGGGATGGGGATGAGGAGGAGTGAGGATGGGGGAGGGAGGGAGGGAGGGAGAGGAGGCAGGTGTTTGGGGAAGCAGGTCAGTGATGTAAAGGGAGAGAAAGAGATGGTTCACAGTGGAGTCAGCTAGCTAACATCTGAGGAGAACAGAGAGACAGATGTACAGTTTATTATTATCGTTATTAGTAGTAGTAGTAGTTTGATGTACAGTATATTACTATTAGAAGTAGTATTATTGCAGTACTGCAGACTCACTAATCTATCACAACTCTGACTTCTGATATTGAATTTTAAAAAGTACAAAATAGAATAGATTGTCCTGATGTGGAGCAAACGATGACAGAAACACAGCTGACAAAAGGTCTTCACTCTGGATACAGTCCAGACCAAACCAACAACACCCAGGGTTAGGGGCGTTACCAAACCAAACACACCCAGGGTTAGGGGCGTTACCAAACCAAACACACCCAGGGTTAGGGGCGTTACCAAACCAAACACACCCAGGGTTAGGGGCGTTACCAAACCAAACACAACCAGGGTTAGGGGCGTTACCAAACCAAACACACCCAGGGTTAGGGGCGTTACCAGACCAACAACAACCAGGGTTAGGGGCGTTACCAAACCAAACACACCCAGGGTTAGGGGCGTTACCAAACCAAACACAACCAGGGTTAGGGGCGTTACCAGACCGACTACACCCAGGGTTAGGGGCGGTACCAAACCAAACACAACCAGGGTTAGGGGCGTTACCAAACCAAACACAACCAGGGTTAGGGGCGTTACCAAACCAAACACACCCAGGGTTAGGGGCGTTACCAAACCAAACACAACCAGGGTTAGGGGCGTTACCAGACCAAACACAACCAGGGTTAGGGGCGTTACCAAACCGACAACACCCAGGGTTAGGGGCGTTACCAGACCAACTACACCCAGGGTTAGGGGCGTTACCAGACCGACAACACCCAGGGTTAGGGGCGTTACCAGACCGACAACACCCAGGGTTAGGGGCGTTACCAGACCGACAACACCCAGGGTTAGGGGCGTTACCAGACCAACTACACCCAGGGTTATGGGCGTTACCAGACCAACTACACCCAGGGTTAGGGGCGTTACCAGACCAACTACACCCAGGGTTAGGGGCGTTACCAGACCAACTACACCCAGGGTTAGGGGCGTTACCAGACCGACAACACCCAGGGTTAGGGGCGTTACCAAACCGACAACACCCAGGGTTAGGGGCGTTACCAAACCAAACACAACCAGGGTTAGGGGCGTTACCAGACCAAACACAACCAGGGTTAGGGGCGTTACCAAACCAAACACAACCAGGGTTAGGGGCGTTACCAGACCAAACACAACCAGGGTTAGGGGCGTTACCAGACCGACAACACCCAGGGTTAGAGGCGTTACCAGACCGACAACACCCAGGGTTATGGGTGTTACCAAACCAACTACACCCAGGGTTATGGGCGTTACCAGACCGACTACACCCAGGGTTATGGGTGTTACCAAACCAAACACAACCAGGGTTATGGGCGTTACCAGACCAACTACACCCAGGGTTAGGGGCGTTACCAGACCGACAACACCCAGGGTTATGGGCGTTACCAGACCGACTACACCCAGGGTTAGGGGCGTTACCAGACCGACTACACCCAGGGTTAGGGGCGTTACCAGACCAACTACACCCAGGGTTAGGGGCGTTACCAGACCAACTACACCCAGGGTTATGGGCGTTACCAGACCAACTACACCCAGGGTTAGGGGCGTTACCAGACCAACTACACCCAGGGTTATGGGCGTTACCAGACCAACTACACCCAGGGTTAGGGGCGTTACCAGACCAACTACACCCAGGGTTAGGGGCGTTACCAGACCAACTACACCCAGGGTTAGGGGCGTTACCAGACCAACTACACCCAGGGTTAGGGGCGTTACCAGACCAACTACACCCAGGGTTAGGGGCGTTACCAGACCAACTACACCCAGGGTTAGGGGCGTTACCAGACCAACTACACCCAGGGTTAGGGGCGTTACCAGACCAACTACACCCAGGGTTAGGGGCGTTACCAGACCAACTACACCCAGGGTTAGGGGCGTTACCAGACCAACTACACCCAGGGTTAGGGGCGTTACCAGACCAACTACACCCAGGGTTAGGGGCGTTACCAGACCAACTACACCCAGGGTTAGGGGCGTTACCAGACCAACTACACCCAGGGTTATGGGCGTTACCAGACCAACTACACCCAGGGTTAGGGGCGTTACCAGACCAACTACACCCAGGGTTATGGGCGTTACCAGACCAACTACACCCAGGGTTATGGGCGTTACCAGACCAACTACACCCAGGGTTATGGGCGTTACCAGACCAACTACACCCAGGGTTAGGGGCGTTACCAGACCAACTACACCCAGGGTTAGGGGCGTTACCAGACCAACTACACCCAGGGTTAGGGGCGTTACCAGACCAACTACACCCAGGGTTAGGGGCGTTACCAGACCAACTACACCCAGGGTTAGGGGCGTTACCAGACCAACTACACCCAGGGTTAGGGGCGTTACCAGACCAACTACACCCAGGGTTAGGGGCGTTACCAGACCAACTACACCCAGGGTTAGGGGCGTTACCAGACCAACTACACCCAGGGTTAGGGGCGTTACCAGACCAACTACACCCAGGGTTATGGGCGTTACCAGACCAACTACACCCAGGGTTAGGGGCGTTACCAGACCAACTACACCCAGGGTTATGGGCGTTACCAGACCAACTACACCCAGGGTTAGGGGCGTTACCAGACCAACTACACCCAGGGTTATGGGCGTTACCAGACCGACTACACCCAGGGTTATGGGCGTTACCAGACCGACTACACCCAGGGTTAGGGGCGTTACCAGACCAACTACACCCAGGGTTATGGGCGTTACCAGACCAACTACACCCAGGGTTATGGGCGTTACCAGACCAACTACACCCAGGGTTATGGGTGTTACCAGACCAAACACAACCAGGGTTAGGGGCGTTACCAGACCAACAACACTTAACAGAGAGCTATTCTATAAGGAAAAGAGGTGGTCAGTGTGGGACAGCCCTGGTTAAGGAGGGTTCAAGTTAGGATCATTAAGACTGTAGGCTTCATTAACTAACGCATAGGAAGTACATGTGATCAAACAATTCAATAATGGTACAGGTTAACACTTAAAGACAACAATAGACAGTACCTTTCTAAGGCTGTTATAGATCCTATACAGTAAACAACAGTAATTCAACAGATTATATATTATCAACAGTTATTGAACAGATTATACTGTAAATTATCAACAGTTATCCAACAGATTATACTGTAAATTATCAACAGTTATCCAACAGATTATACTGTAGATTATCAACAGTTATCCAACAGATTATACTGTAAATTATCAACAGTTATCCAACAGATTATACTGTAAATTATCAACAGTTATCCAACAGATTATACTGTAGATTATCAACAGTTATCCAACAGATTATACTGTAAATTATCAACAGTTATCCAACAGATTATACTGTAGATTATCAACAGTTATCCAACAGATTATACTGTAAATTATCAACAGTTATCCAACAGATTATACTGTAGATTATCAACAGTTATCCAACAGATTATACTGTAAATTATCAACAGTTATCCAACAGATTATACTGTAAATTATCAAGTTAACAGTTGTATTTCTTTTAGCCCCTAAAAAGCGAACCCTCCGCAATCAAAGGCATCAAAGTCGGAGTCTCCTCCCTCGAAGTCGAAACTGTTGAATTGTGGGGGGTTGTCTACGTCCTGACTACAATGGAAGGCCCCACCCGACCCTCCTCCCATCTCTGAGAAGCTCCCCGCCCCGCCACCGTGGCCCAGCGGGCCCAGCTCCTGCAAGCCGGAGGCTCTGGAGGTCAGAGGGGAGGAGGGAGAGCAAGACTGGAGGTAGCCCAGGGCGGAGGAGGCTGCTGCCCCTCCCATCAGCAGACACACCGCCCTCACCGCCCGCGCGTCGCTGCTGTTACCGTGGCGAAGACAGTCTGACGTACGGTGGGGTGGAGCTACTGATGCCACGCTACGCACGGACCGCACGGACTGTCTGTGGCCGCCCCCTAGACACACACACACACACACACACACACACACACACACACACACACACACACACACACACACACACACACACACACACACACACGCAAAGAAAACAAATAAAGACAAGATACAGTACAGTATACCAATGTGTGTAACCCTGACTGGTCCAGGCTGTTGTCTCTCTGTTGATGTCCTGACTGACCCAGGCTGTTGTCTCTGAAGGACCCGGCCCGGGAGGCTGAGGGCGTCGTGGTGGGGGTGACGGTCGGGGTGCCAGTTGGGGTGGCGGTGGGGGTCGAGGTGCTCAGTGTCGCCCGTGGCGAGGCGGTGTCCCTGTCGGTGGGAGTGTCAGGTTGGGGGTCTCTGTCTGTGATGTGGGCGGTGAGGCTCGGGGTCAGACTCTGCTGTCTCTGCAGGACGAGCGTTGACATCACACCCTGGAGGAAACAGGAAGTCAACTACCATCAGATTACTAACCCTGGACAGAATATAAATAACAACTGTTTTTTAAGGGTACCTGTAAGGACTACATTACCCGTACATACTGCATTCATAAGCCATACGTAAGCATTTTCAATCATTCTAAATTCTACTGTCAACTCATGGGGGTAGTTATATGAGATGGCAACAGTGAGGTACTTACCTCTCTCACTTTCCTGATCAACTTCAGCCAGAGACTGTGGAAGACATACGGGGGAAAAGCACAACCATGAAAATCTTTCAAACATGTCACTGAAGCAGAGCAAAAATGTTGCGGTATATTTCTCAAACATGGGATTTTTAAAAGCATGGGATTTCTTTAAAAAAAAAAGGAAAATATATCAATTTGTATCCCTAAATAAGATCTGGTGTAACCAAACTGTCTGTTTAAGGTAATGTTTACAGATCAGACGTTTAGTCTAGGCTGAAACCCTGACAAGATAAAAACAGACAACTTTTGTTAGATTAGACACTACAGCAGCCATAATCATCTGGACGTACAGTGCCTTGCAAAAGTATTCACCCCCTTGTTGTTTTTCCTATTTTGTTGCATTACAACCTGTCATTTAAATACATTTTTATTTGGATTTCATGTAATGGACATACACAAAATAGTTCAAATTGGTGAAGTGAAATGAAAAAATAACTTGTTTCAAAAAATTCAAAATAATTAAAAAACGGAAAACTGGTGGGTGCATATGTATTCACCCACTTTGCTATGAAACCCCTAAATAAGATCTGGTGTAACCAATTACCTTCAGAAGTCACATAATTAGATAAATATAGTCCACCTGTGTGCAATCTAAGTGTCACATGATCTCAGTATATATACACCTGTTCTGAAAGGCCCCAGAGTCTGCAACACCACTAAGCAATGGCCACTACCAAGCAAGCGGCACAATGATGACCAAGGAGCTCTCCAAACAGGTCAGGGACAAAGTTGTGGAGAAGTACACAAGCAACCATTATTTACTATTTTACATCTGGGGGTTTCTGTACATAACTTTAACCCATCATATCAGAGATTCACCAAAATTAAAATAATCCAGGCATTTATATGTAAATTCTAGTCATACTTTATCAAACGCCTTTTCAAAATCTGCTATGAAGACCAGGCCTGGTATCTTCGATGTTTCATAATGTTCCATTTTTGAAAGTAATTGTCGTCTATTATCTCCAATACGAACAATATTTGGTAAACCCCTTTTTATTCGATGTGCTATGAATTTCGCCAGTATCACACCATTGAAGTGTTAAAAGAGGCCTCCAGTGTTTTAAATGGACTGGATCTTTATACTTACCACCTGGGTCCTGTTTTAGTAGTAATGAAATAGGACCTTCTTGTTGAGTACCTGAAAGTTTACCATTTGTACAAGAGTAATTAAAACACGCTAATAATGGATATTTGAGTACGTCAAAAAAGGTCTGATGTCCCTCTACTGGTATACCATCAAGCCCTGGTGTTTTTCCTTCTGTAAGTTGGCCTTCACACAGGACATTATTATTATTATTATTAGGAAAGAAATCCTTACGGTTAACATCATTCAGTGGAAATGGAGGAGACTGAAAAGAAAACATATGCTTAAAATATTTTGCGTCCTCTTTCAAAATATAATTAGGTGAATCATGGATAACTCCATTTGTAATGATTTTCGGTAGAATTTCTATGTAGAAGATTCAAGAAAAATGTTGTGAATTTTGTCAGAATTTTCCATCCAATTCACTTTATTTTGTAATACTTTACACTTGATCATTCTTGAATTAAGTGGCTCCCATTTCTTTTAGTTTTTCCTCTAACCTATTTTGTACATCTATAGAACAGTTTCCATTACTACCTGCTCTGTTACTTCCTCTATATCCTTCATTAGTCTCTTTTGACCTAAACTGATTTTGTTTTAATGATGAGAATTGTATTGAATGGCCTCTAAAAGTACGTTTGAAAGTGTCCCATACAAAAATGGGATCAGCAAAAAAAAAATCTAATGTGAATTATTTTGTTTTAGTAATTTAATAAATTATCTTCCAATTTATCGCCATCTTCGGTCTCCTATTAATACGTTATTTATTTTGATGCCAGAAAGAATGAAACTAGGAAGTAATCAAGATGGCTAACTTGATTAATCCTACTCCATGTACAGTATATCTCACTAGGTCAGGGTTTTCAACCTCCATATATCCACTAGTTCTAATGTACCAATGATCTGCGCGATCTCCTTAAAAGTGCTTGAGGGTGATAGTTTGTAGAGTGATTTCCTTTAAGATCCATTGAGGTACTTAAAACCGTATTATAATTTCATACTATAATAATATATTTCTTTTTTAGTTGCTTGTGAGCTCAATAGTTTATGTATATTTTTGAAGAAGTGTGGGTCATCATTATTTGACCCATACTGTATATTAATTAGCCAGATCTGTTTTTGCTCCAATAGCATATTTCAAATAATCCATCTTCCTTGCGGATCTGTTTGTACAGTTTGCACAATCGGATCAAAATTTGTATTAATTAGTATAATCACCCCCTTTGAGTTTCTTTGCCCATGACAGAAATATATTTCTCCTTCCCAGTCCTTTTTCCACCCAACCTCATCTAGTATATATGTAGAATGAGTTTCCTGTAAAACAATAGATATTATATTCTTTCTCTTTTAGCCATGTAAAAATGTATCTTCTTTTTTTTATGATCTGCTAAACCATTACAATTATAACTGGCTATACTTATTTCCCCACTTACCATAATGATTCCCACGTTCAGTTATACTTACCACAACCAATGTTCGTAAACTTACCACTATAAAGCACCATGATGATAAGTGTCCATATAGCTGTACCATAATAATTTACACTGTTAAGCATACTATAGCTGCAAATTTGTAAACCTCCAATTGTCCTAATATTCCAGCCACTAAAACCTCCCCCCATATCTAGGTCTGTTGTCACTAAGACCATCCGACTTGCTTGGGCCAAGAAACACAAGCAATGGACATTAGAATGGTGGAAAACTGTACTTAGGTCTGATGAGTGCAAATTTTATATTTTTGGTTACAACTGCCGTGTCTTTGTTAGACGCAGAGTAGGTGAACGGATGATCTCCGCATGTGTGGTTCCCACCGTGAAGCATGGAGGAGGAGGTGTGATGGTGTGGGGGTGCTTTGCTGGTGACACTGTCAGTGATTTATTTAGAACTCTAGGCACACTTAACCAGTATGGCTGCCACAGTATTCTGCAGAGATATACCATCCCATCTGATTTGCGCTTAGTGGGACTATCCTTTGTTTTTCAACAGGACAATGCAATGACCCAACACAACTCCAGGCTGTGTAAGGGCTATTTGGCCAAGAAGGAGAGTGATGGAGTGCTGTATCAGATGACCTGGCCTCCACAATCACCCAAATTCAACCGAATTAAAATGGTTTTGGATGAGTTGGACCACAGAGTGAAGGAAAAGCAGCCAACATGTGCTCAGCATACAGTGGGGCAAAAAAGTATTTAGTCAGCCACCAATTGTGCAAGTTCTCCCACTTAAAAAGATGAGGGAGGCCTGTAATTTTTTATCATAGGTACACTTCAACTATGACAGACAAAATGAGAAAAAAAAATCCAGAAAATTACATTGTAGGATTTTTAATGAATTTATTTGCAAATTATGGTGGAAAATACCTAGAAGGGCCCCTGTGTTGAGGATCAGCATGGCGGATGTTTTGTTACCTACCCTTACCACCTGGGGGCGCCCTGTCAGGAAGTCCAAGATCCAGTTGCAGAGGGTGGTGTTTAGTCCCAGGGTCCTTAGCTTATTGATGAGCTTTGTGGGCACTATGGTGTTGAATGCTGAGCTGTAGTCAATGAATAGCATTCTCACATAGGTGTTCCTTTTGTCCAGGTGGGAAAGGGCAGTGTGAAGTGCAATAGAGATTGCATCATCTGTGGATCTGTTGGGGCGGTATGCAAATTGGAGTGGGTCTGGAGTTTCTGGGAGGATGGTGTTGATGTGATCCATGACCAGCCTTTCAAAGCACTTCTTGGCTACAGGTGTGAGTGCTACGGGTCGGTAGTCATTTAGAGAGGTTACCTTAGTGTCCTTGGGTACAGGGACTATGGTGGTCTGCTTGAAAGATGTTGGTATTACAGACTCGGACAGGGAGAGGTTGAAAATGTCAGTGAAGACACTTGCTAGTTGGTCAGCGCATGTTCGCAGTACACGTCCTGGTAATCCGTCTGGCCCTGCGGCCTTGTGAATGTTTACCTGTCTAAAGGTCTTACTCACATCGGCTGCGGAGAGCGTGATGACACAGTCTTCCGGTACAGCTGGTGCTCACATGCATGTTTCAGTGTTATTTGCCTCGAAGCGAACATAGAAGTAGGTTAGCTCGTCTGGTAGGCTCGTGTCACTGGGCAGCTCTCGGCTGTGCTTCCCTTTGTAGTCTGTAATGGTTTACAAGCCCTGCCACATTCGCCGAGCATCAGAGCCGGTGTAGTATGATTCAATCTTAGTCCTGTATTGACACTTTGCCTGTTTGATGGTTCGTCGGAGGGCGTAGCGGGATTTCTTATAAGCCTCTGGGTTTGAGTCCCGCTGCTTGAAAGCGGCAGCTCTAGCCTTTAGCTCAGTGCGGATGCTGCCTGTAATCCATGGCTTCTGGTTGGGGTATGTACGTATGGTCATCGATGCACTTATTGATGAAGCCAGTGACAGATGTGGTGTATTCCTCAATGCCATTGGAGGAATCACGGAACATATTCCAGTCTGTGCTAGCAAAACAGTCCTGTAGCTTAGCATCTGCTTCATCTGACCACTTTTTTATTGATCGAGTCACTGCTGCTTCCTGCTTTAATTATTGCTTGTAGGCGGGAATCAGGAGGATGGAATTATGGTCAGATTTGCCAAATGGAGGGCGAGGGAGAGCTTTGTATGCGTCTCTGTGTGTGGAGTATAGGTGATTCAGAGTATCATTGATGCAATGGTAGCTAAACTGGGGAGAGGTCTGTCCGAGATATAGAGCTGCTCTGCATTCTTAATATCACGATCAACTAAACAAGTACCCAAGGCCTTTTATCACACCTAGACTACTGCCCAGTTATATGGTTAAGTGCCACAAAGAAGAACAGAGACACATTCTAGTTGGCCCTGAACAGAGCAGGCCCTTAAATGTACACGGAGGGACAATATCAATAACCTGCATGGCAATCTCTCATGGCTCAAAGTAAAGATTTACTACATCACAACTTGTCTTAATGACAGGTTTTGACGTGTTGAAAGCATCTAACACAGCTCATAAACCCATACATACCCCACAAGACAGGCCACCAGGGGTCTTTTCACAGATTTTTAAGTCCAGAACAGGCTCTGGTGAAACATGCAGTACTATATAGAGCCATTACTAGGGCTGTTGCGGACAGACGACCATCATGTCCTAATGGCCTGGTACTCAGGGCTTTAACTACCAACAGGCCCTAATGGCCTGGTACTCAGGGCTCTAACGACCATCAGGTCCTAATGGCCTGGTATTCAGGGCTTTAACTACCAACAGGCCCTAATGGCCTGGTACTCAGGGCTCTAACGACCATCAGGTCCTAATGGCCTGGTACTCAGGGCTCTAACAACCATCAGGTCCTAATGGCCTGGTACTCAGGGCTCTAACGACCATCAGGTCCTAATGGCCTGGTACTCAGGGCTCTAACGACCATCAGGTCCTAATGGCCTGGTACTCAGGGCTCTAACGACCATCAGGTCCTAATGGCCTGGTACTCAGGGCTCTAACGACCATCAGGTCCTAATGGCTTGGTACTCAGGACTCTAACGACCATCAGGTCCTAATGGCCTGGTACTCAGGGCTCTAACGACCATCAGGTCCTAATGGCCTGGTATTCAGGGCTCTAACGACCATCAGGTCCTAATGGCCTGGTATTCAGGGCTCTAACAACCATCAGGTCCTAATGGCCTGGTATTCAGGGCTCTAACGACCATCCGGTCCTAATGGCCTGGTATTCAGGGCTCTAACGACCATCAGGTCCTAATGGCCTGGTACTCAGGGCTCTAACGACCATCAGGTCCTAATGGCCTGGTACTCAGGGCTCTAACTACCATCAGGTCCTAATGGCCTGGTACTCAGGGCTCTAACGACCATCAGGCCCTAATGGCCTGGTACTCAGGGCTCTAACGACCATCAGGTCCTAATGGCCTGGTACTCAGGGCTCTAACGACCATCAGGTCCTAATGGCCTGGTTATTAGGGCTCTAACGACCATCAGGTCCCAATGGCCTGGTACTCAGGGCTCTAACGACCATCATGTCCTAATGGCCTGGTTATTAGGGCTCTAACGACCATCAGGTCCCAATGGCCTGGTACTCAGGGCTCTAACGACCATCATGTCCTAATGGCCTGGTACTCATGGCTCTAACGACCATCAGGTCCTAATGGCCTGGTACTCAGGGCTCTAACGACCATCATGTCCTAATGGCCTGGTTATTAGGGCTCTAACGACCATCAGGTCCTAATGGCCTGGTACTCAGGGATCTAACGACCATCATGTCCGTTGTTTGGATGACAGAGCTTTTTAAGGTGATGATTCATTCAAAAACATCCATAAACATATTAGATCTTATGCATATTCATAGGCCTATATATGAGCCCAAGCCCCCCCCCCCCCACCCCCCCAAAAAACCTGAATTAAAATAATGATTGTCTAGCCTAAATTAAACAAATTCAGAGTTGTCCTACAATTTGTATTTGATTTTGATTAGCCTAGTAATAGGGATTTAAAAATATATATTTTTTATAATTTATTGGCCGACATTGCCTTTAGCTACAGAATATCTCACCACTGTGTGTTTCCATCTCCTCCTCTCTCCTTCATTCCTTTCTCCAGCGCAGAGGAGAAAGGCACTTTAAGGAAATATGTTTATTTGTAAAAAAAAAACATATTACTATGGATGTTCCTGAACAGATTTCACTTGGTTTCCCGAAATGAAGCACTGGGCAGCTGCAGGAACAGGGTTGGAGAGCCCATGGCAAACAGAGATTGGGCAGAATAACACCTGTTGTGGCAGCAAAATAACCCGAGGAGCCTATCAGACACGAGGGAAACATTAACCGGCGGGAAAGTGGTCTTCATTCACTATTCCAGTTCATTATTGATGACATCTGTTTTTCTTCTTGACCCTGTTCCTGCCCATTTGATAAATCGGCCATTTTAAATCACAACTAAATTGTACATATTAGGTAAAGACAATATTCAACTGAGAATAGTCTGATGGGTGAAAATATGATGCCTTGATGAGAGAACAGCTTGTGCAGCCTGAGGCGAGGAACCGAGAGCAAACTTCCTGAAATCATCAATCGTCTGTAGTCCCACCATGCAGCCGATATATCAAACTTCCTGAAATCATCAATAGTCTGTAGTCCCACCATGCAGCCGATATATCTAACTTCCTGAAATCATCAATAGTCTGTAGTCCCACCATGCAGCCGATATATCTAACTTCCTGAAATCATCAATCGTCTGTAGTCTCACCATGCAGCCGATATATCTAACTTCCTGAAATCATCAATCGTCTGTAGTCCCACCATGCAGCAGATATATCTAACTTCCTGAAATCATCAATAGTCTGTAGTCTCACCATGCAGCCGATATATCTTTTGATTTCTAACACATTCTAAGGTTTGTATAATTTACAACTAAAGTTGTCAAATAACTCTAAATCTAGCGTATAGGACCTGTTTCAAATGATCACTTTAACACTCAACATAGCCACTACATATGCGCACCTCGTTTCGGGAAAAACATATTTTCTATTTTATTCTTATTACTGTAAAATCATATAATATAAAATAATGTCATGGGACTTATAAGCATATCTAGTCAGATAAATAAACAAGCCTACAGTCTATATCATAGCCAGATAACATACAGTATCTAGTCTGATAAATGAACAAGCCTACAGTCTATATCATAGCCAGATAACACAGTATCTAGTCTGATAAATGAACAAGCCTACAGTCTATATCATAGCCAGATAACATACAGTATCTAGTCTGATAAATGAACAAGTCTACAGTCTATATCATAGCCAGATAACATACAGTATCTAGTCAGATAAATAAACAAGCCTACAGTCTATATCATAGCCAGATAACATACAGTATCTAGTCTGATAAACGAACAAGCCTACAGTCTATATCATAGCCAGATAACATACAGTATCTAGTCTGCTAAATGAACAAGTCTACAGTCTATATCATAGCCAGATAACATACAGTATCTAGTCTGCTAAATGAACAAGCCTACAGTCTATATCATAGCCAGATAACATACAGTATCTAGTCTGCTAAATGAACAAGTCTACAGTCTATATCATAGCCAGATAACATACAGTATCTAGTCTGATAAATGAACAAGTCTACAGTCTATATCATAGCCAGATAACATACAGTATCTAGTCTGATAAATGAACAAGCCTACAGTCTATATCATAGCCAGATAACATACAGTATCTAGTCTGCTAAATGAACAAGTCTACAGTCTATATCATAGACAGATAACATACAGTATCTAGTCTGATAAATGAACAAGCCTACAGTCTATATCATAGCCAGATAACACAGTATCTAGTCTGCTAAATGAACAAGTCTACAGCCTATATCATAGCCAGATAACATACAGTATCTAGTCTGCTAAATGAACAAGTCTACAGTCTATATCATAGCCAGATAACATACAGTATCTAGTCTGCTAAATGAACAAGCCTACAGTCTATATCATAGCCAGATAACATACAGTATCTAGTCTGATAAATGAACAAGCCTACAGTCTATATCATAGCCAGATAACATACAGTATCTAGTCTGCTAAATGAACAAGCCTACAGTCTATATCATGGAGAATAGCCAGATAACACAGTATCTAGTCTGCTAAATGAACAAGTCTACAGTCTGTATCATAGCCAGATAACATACAGTATCTAGTCTGATAAATGAACAAGTCTACAGTCTATATCATAGTCAGATAACATACAGTATCTAGTCTGATAAATGAACAAGTCTACAGTCTATATCATAGCCAGATAACACAGTATCTAGTCTGCTAAATGAACAAGTCTACAGTCTATATCATAGCCAGATAACATACAGTATCTAGTCTGATAAATGAACAAGTCTACAGTCTATATCATAGCCAGATAACATACAGTATCTAGTCTGATAAATTAACAAGCCTACAGTCTATATCATAGCCAGATAACATACAGTATCTAGTCTGATAAATGAACAAGCCTACAGTCTATATCATAGCCAGATAACATACAGTATCTAGTCTGATAAATGAACAAGTCTACAGTCTATATCATAGCCAGATAACATACAGTATCTAGTCTGATAAATGAACAAGTCTACAGTCTATATCATGGAGAATAGCCAGATAACACAGTATCTAGTCTGATAAATGAACAAGCCTACAGTCTATATCATAGCCAGATAACATACAGTATCTAGTCTGATAAATGAACAAGTCTACAGTCTATATCATAGCCAGATAACATACAGTATCTAGTCTGATAAATGAACAAGTCTACAGTCTATATCATAGCCAGATAACACAGTATCTAGTCTGCTAAATGAACAAGTCTACAGTCTATATCATAGCCAGATAACATACAGTATCTAGTCTGATAAATGAACAAGTCTACAGTCTATATCATAGCCAGATAACATACAGTATCTAGTCTGATAAATGAACAAGTCTACAGTCTATATCATAGCCAGATAACATACAGTATCTAGTCTGCTAAATGAACAAGTCTACAGTCTATATCATAGCCAGATAACATACAGTATCTAGTCTGATAAATGAACAAGCCTACAGTCTATATCATAGCCAGATAACATACAGTATCTAGTCTGATAAATGAACAAGTCTACAGTCTATATCATAGCCAGATAACATACAGTATCTAGTCTGATAAATGAACAAGTCTACAGTCTATATCATAGCCAGATAACATACAGTATCTAGTCTGATAAATGAACAAGTCTACAGTCTATATCATAGCCAGATAACATACAGTATCTAGTCTGCTAACTGAACAAGTCTACAGTCTATATCATAGCCAGATAACATACAGTATCTAGTCTGATAAATGAACAAGCCTACAGTCTATATCATAGCCAGATAACACAGTATCTAGTCTGATAAATGAACAAGTCTACAGTCTATATCATAGCCAGATAACATACAGTATCTAGTCTGATAAATGAACAAGTCTACAGTCTATATCATAGCCAGATAACATACAGTATCTAGTCTGATAAATGAACAAGTCTACAGTCTGTATCATAGCCAGATAACATACAGTAGGACTCATATTCTGTACTTCTGAAATACATTTTTTCCATCATGTTTCTTTTGACCTAAAATAAATAATGGATTTTATTGTGACGGTGTTTTATGACATTGATTTATTATAATTTATTTAAATAGAGATGTTTCAAAGGCATCAGCTGCTTGTATATGCTAAACGCGTTTATGTTAATTAATGGTCAGTTACCGTGACACCGGCAGTACTTTGCATGACAATATCCGGCTGACAACATGTCATGACCGCCACGGCCCAAGTCATTACTACATGAAACTCTGTTCAACATCAAGCAACTCAAGCGAGCAGTAAAATAACAGATTTAAACAGATTAAACAACACCCCGTGGCACAACGTCGACTGTGAAGAGACAGGCACTCTACACACACACACACTGTAATGTTGTGGTATTGTGGATGTTATATTGTAAGAACAGAGTAGTAATGTAATAACGTCTTGTGTGATGTTTTGTTTTATTTATGATGTAGGCTGTTGTTTTGTTTTGATGTAATTGTTTTAACCCTGAATGGACCCCAGGATCTTAATAAATACTAAATACTACTACTACTACTGCAACAACAACTACTACAACTACTACTTCTACTACTACTACTTCTACTAGTACTACTTCTACTAGTACTACTACTACTTCTACTACTACTACTTCTACTACTACTACTTCTACTACTACTACTACTTCTACTAGTACTACTACTACTACTAGTACTACTACTACTACTACTACTACTTCTACTACTACTACTTCTACTACTACTACTACTACTACTACTACTACTACTACTACTACTACTACTACTACTTCTACTAGTACTACTTCTACTACTACTACTTCTACTAGTACTACTTCTACTACAACTACTACTGCACTACTACTACTACAACAACAACTACTACAACTACTACTACTACTTCTACTACTACTAATACTTCTACTAGTGCTACTACTACTACTACTACTACTACTTCTACTAGTACTACTACTACTACCACTACTACTGCAGTACTACTACAACAACAACTACTACTACTACTACTACCACTACTACTGCAGTACTACTACAACAACAACTACTAGTACTACTACTACTACCACTACTACTGTAGTACTACTACTACTACTACTACTTCTACTAGTACTACTACTACTACCACTACTACTGCAGTACTACTACAACAACAACAACTACTACTACTACTACTACTACTACTTCTACTAGTACTACTACTACTACCACTACTACTGCAGTACTACTTCTACAACAACAACAACTACTACTACTACTTCTACTAGTACTACTACTACTACCACTACTACTGCAGTACTACTACTACAACAACAACTACTACTACTACTACTACTACTTCTACTACTACTTCTACTAGTACTGCTACTACTACTACTACCACTTCTACTAGTACTACTTCTACTAGTACTACTTCTACTACTACTACTTCTAGTACTACTAGTACTACTACTACTACTTCTACTAGTACTACTTCTACTAGTTCTACTTCTACTACTACTACTTCTACTACAACTACTACAGTACTGCTACAAACCTGCAGTCCTCTGGGCTGTCAGCCAGTAGTAACAGGAACTTTTCCTGGGGCAGGATGAGGGCGAAGCAGCAGTCTCTCCTTCCCCCCGGGGGAAGCCGGGGTAGGTCCAGGATCTCCCTGCCCTCTACGATGGCCTCACAGTTCCACTGCAGTGCCACCACCTGGTCAGGAGGACTCTCTGCGTCGCGACACACCCTCAGACTGCCTTCTACTGTCAGCACCAGGTAGCGCTCTTTCCACTGCTTAAACAGCTTGAAACCACCTGGAGGCGGGGCGGGGGGCGGGGCGGGGGGCGGGAGCAAAGGAAGAGGACACAAGGATAGTAAAGTGTGCTATAATTCAACAGTCAACAGTAGCATTGCTGGAACAAGGGACTTACAGACAGACAGACAGTGGAGGAGATGGGTGATTCTCATGACACCAGTTATAACCATGGCAGTAGCAAATTGAATCAGAAAACCATGGTGCATCTGCAACAATCAACTTCCATTTTGAAGACTAAGATGCCTAGTTTATGGAAGTATCCTATTTTAAATCCATTTTTAGATTTTAGCCAGAATTTTGTAAATTTTAATTTCAAATGCTCATTTCCGAAATGCGTCGGATTAAATTCTATACAATAGAAGTATATAAGTATATAATTTTATACAATTTTACTTTAGAAAAACCTAACTTATTCGACTAAAACACAAAATATGCTGCTGTAGTTTGTCCATAAATCTAAAAAATTGAATACTAGTTGAAGTTTACATTAAAATGTCATATTTATTACGTTAAAACAGTGACTGCGGACAGGTTTCTCATTACCGTAATACTTTTTCAAGTTGCTTTTAAATAAAGTTTTATTCACCCATGATGCATCACCTAGGGAAGTAGTCCTTAGATGAGCACAAGTTCATTTAATTTCTTCACTTATATGACTTCAGATATTAGGATATTTTTCTCAAACACCTCTTTTACCCCACTGGGGGTCAGGGTTGGGAAGGTTACTAGTTAGAGTACTGGGGGTCAGGGTTGGGAAGGTTACTAGTTAGAGTACTGGGGGTCAGGGTTGGGAAGGTTACTAGTTAGAGTACTGGGGGTCAGGGTTGGGAAGGTTACTAGTTAGAGTACTGGGGGTCAGGGTTGGGAAGGTTACTAGTTAGAGTACTGGGGGTCAGGGTTGGGAAGGTTACTAGTTAGAGTACTGGGGGTCAGGGTTGGGAAGGTTACTAGTTAGAGTACTGGGGGTCAGGGTTGGGAAGGTTACTAGTTAGAGTACTGGGGGTCAGGGTTGGGAAGGTTACTAGTTAGAGTACTGGGGGTCAGGGTTGGGAAGGTTACTAGTTAGAGTACTGGGGGTCAGGGTTGGGAAGGTTACTAGTTAGAGTACTGGGGGTCAGGGTTGGGAAGGTTACTAGTTAGAGTACTGGGGGTCAGGGTTGGGAAGGTTACTAGTTAGAGTACTGGGGGTCAGGGTTGGGAAGGTTACTAGTTAGAGTACTGGGGGTCAGAGTTGGGAAGGTTACTAGTTAGAGTACTGGGGGTCAGGGTTGGGAAGGTTACTAGTTAGAGTACTGGGGGTCAGGGTTGGGAAGGTTACTAGTTAGAGTCCTGGGGGTCAGGGTTGGGAAGGTTACTAGTTAGAGTCCTGGGGGTCAGGGTTGGGAAGGTTACTAGTTAGAGTACTGGGGGTCAGGGTTGGGAAGGTTACTAGTTAGAGTCCTGGGGGTCAGGGTTGGGAAGGTTACTAGTTAGAGTACTGGGGGTCAGGGTTGGGAAGGTTACTAGTTAGAGTACTGGGGGTCAGGGTTGGGAAGGTTACTAGTTAGAGTACTGGGGGTCAGGGTTGGGAAGGTTACTAGTTAGAGTCCTGGGGGTCAGGGTTGGGAAGGTTACTAGTTAGAGTCCTGGGGGTCAGGGTTGGGAAGGTTACTAGTTAGAGTACTGGGGGTCAGGGTTGGGAAGGTTACTAGTTAGAGTACTGGGGGTCAGGGTTGGGAAGGTTAATAGTTAGAGTCCTGGGGGTCAGGGTTGGGAAGGTTACTAGTTAGAGTACTGGAGGTCAGGGTTGGGAAGGTTACTAGTTAGAGTACTGGGGGTCAGGGTTGGGAAGGTTACTAGTTAGAGTACTGGGGGTCAGGGTTGGGAAGGTTACTAGTTAGAGTACTGGGGGTCAGGGTTGGGAAGGTTACTAGTTAGAGTCCTGGGGGTCAGGGTTGGGAAGGTTACTAGTTAGAGTACTGGAGGTCAGGGTTGGGAAGGTTACTAGTTAGAGTACTGGGGGTCAGGGTTGGGAAGGTTACTAGTTAGAGTCCTGGGGGTCAGGGTTGGGAAGGTTACTAGTTAGAGTACTGGGGGTCAGGGTTGGGAAGGTTACTAGTTAGAGTACTGGGGGTCAGGGTTGGGAAGGTTACTAGTTAGAGTCCTGGGGGTCAGGGTTGGGAAGGTTACTAGTTAGAGTACTGGGGGTCAGGGTTGGGAAGGTTACTAGTTAGAGTACTGGAGGTCAGGGTTGGGAAGGTTACTAGTTAGAGTACTGGGGGTCAGGGTTGGGAAGGTTACAAGTTAGAGTCCTGGGGGTCAGGGTTGGGAAGGTTACAAGTTAGAGTACTGGGGGTCAGGGTTGGGAAGGTTACTAGTTAGAGTACTGGAGGTCAGGGTTGGGAAGGTTACTAGTTAGAGTCCTGGGGGTCAGGGTTGGGAAGGTTACTAGTTAGAGTACTGGAGGTCAGGGTTGGGAAGGTTACTAGTTAGAGTACTGGGGGTCAGGGTTGGGAAGGTTACTAGTTAGAGTCCTGGGGGTCAGGGTTGGGAAGGTTACTAGTTAGAGTCCTGGGGGTCAGGGTTGGGAAGGTTACTAGTTAGAGTACTGGGGGTCAGGGTTGGGAAGGTTACTAGTTAGAGTCCGTGGGGTCAGGGTTGGGAAGGTTACTAGTTAGAGTACTGGGGGTCAGGGTTGGGAAGGTTACTAGTTAGAGTACTGGGGGTCAGGGTTGGGAAGGTTACTAGTTAGAGTACTGGGGGTCAGGGTTGGGAAGGTTACTAGTTAGAGTACTGGGGGTCAGGGTTGGGAAGGTTACTAGTTAGAGTACTGGAGGTCAGGGTTGGGAAGGTTACTAGTTAGAGTCCTGGGGGTCAGGGTTGGGAAGGTTACTAGTTAGAGTACTGGGGGTCAGGGTTGGGAAGGTTACTAGTTAGAGTCCTGGGGGTCAGGGTTGGGAAGGTTACTAGTTAGAGTACTGGGGGTCAGGGTTGGGAAGGTTACTAGTTAGAGTCCTGGGGGTCAGGGTTGGGAAGGTTACTAGTTAGAGTACTGGAGGTCAGGGTTGGGAAGGTATTAGAAGAAGACAAAAATTATCCATCAAACGCATTTGGTGTGACATCATAGTGGTCTCTGATTGGTGGTCAGACTCACTCAGCTGGATCAAACTTAAACGTGCACATTTCTTCAATGCGGAATTGAATGTCATTGAGAAAACAGTTTGAATTTGAAAGTAATCCAATAAGTAATTATCTAGTTTTTCAAAAGTATCTGTAATCTGATTACAATATTTTTGCTGGTAACGTAACTGATTACAGATTTTGTTTGTTTGTAATCAGACCATGTTTACACATTTTTATAGTTGAAAATAAAAGTATAATATTAAAATAATTATGCCTATCACGATTTGGACGGGGGGCATGAACCAGATTTCTATAGCATGGATCATATGGAACGGGGAAATCATTTCCGAGGGTCTGATAACTGTCAGAAGTTCCCTCGCGGTGGGAAAGTGAGAATAATGAAATATATGAATTTTAAAAATCCCTTTAGCCTTTATATTTATGTGTAATCCTATGAAATGTCTTATGTTGCACAGCTTAATATAAGCTCAACCTCTGTACAGATGTCCTTTCTTTTCTTTCAAAATCTTTCTCTCCAGCCGCCATTGCTGGTTGCATAGCGATGGTTATCTAGAAAGCACACCCTCCACTAGACGGTGAAGCCCTCTATGGGTTCTAGAAAGCACACCCTCCACTAGACGGTGAAGCCCTCTATGGGTTCTAGAAAGCACACCCTCCACTAGACGGTGAAGCCCTCTATGGGTTCCAGAAAGCACACCCTCCACTAGACCGTAAAGCCCTCTATGGGTTCTAGAAAGCACACCCTCCACTAGACGGTGAAGCCCTCTATGGGTTCTAGAAAGCACACCCTCCACTAGACGGTGAAGCCCTCTATGGGTTCTAGAAAGCACACCCTCCACTAGACGGTGAAGCCCTCTATGGGTTCTAGAAAGCACACCCTCCACTAGACGGTGAAGCCCTCTATGGGTTCTAGAAAGCACACCCTCCACTAGACCGTGAAGCCCTCTATGGGTTCTAGAAAGCACACCCTCCACTAGACCGTAAAGCCCTCTATGGGTTCTAGAAAGCACACCCTCCACTAGACCGTGAAGCCCTCTATGGGTTCTAGAAAGCACACCCTCCACTAGACGGTGAAGCCCTCTATGGGTTCTAGAAAGCACACCCTCCACTAGACCGTAAAGCCCTCTATGGGTTCACTGGCGCGATTAATGGCAAAGATCAGAGGTGCGTGCCGTTAATCGTAAAAGTAAAATGATTACTGTAACGCGTTACCCCCAACGCTGGTCCTAATACATTATATTACAAATATTATTTTTGGCAATTGCATTAAGATCAGTGAGTTTAGTATTATGACATCATCTGGGATTAACAAATCACTACTGTTACTACGGTTACTGAATCTCTGATAGAGTTCAGTACAGTTTGATGATGTATTGGGTTACTGAATCACTGATAGAGACCAGTACAGTTTGATAATGTATTGGGTTACTGAATCACTGATAGAGATCAGAACAGTTTGATAATGTATCGGGTTACTGATTCTCTGATAGAGATCAGCACAGTTTGATAATGTATTGGGTTACTGATTCTCTGATAGAGACCAGTACAGTTTGATAATGGCACACTCTGCAACATGTGTTCTCATCTCTGAAATCCTTACCTTAATGCACCAATATTTAGTTTTGGCTTATTCTGATTTTTTGTCTTTTGTTCAATATCCAAATATGTGTACATACGAATAACATCTATAC
>NC_052340.1:40631790-40636790 GCF_016432855.1 Salvelinus namaycush | reverse complement strand
CCCCACCATCACTGCCTCCCTCAACAATAACCCCCACCATCGCTGTCTCCCTCAACAATAACCCCCAACATCACTGCCTCCCTCAACAATAACCCCCACCATCACTGCCTCCCTCAACAATAACCCCTACCATCACTGCCTCCCTCAACAATAACCCCAACACACTGCTCCCTAACAATAACCCCCACCATCGCTGTCTCCCTCAACAATAACCCCCATACACTGCCCCCTCCAACAATAACCCCCACCATCACTGCCTCCCTCAACAATAACCCCTACCATCACTGCCTCCCTCAACAATAACCCCTACCATAGTCATATCTCTGCAGGGTTAGAGTTCCCCACCCATCCACAGGGATTAATCGTGGTTAATCTGTCCTCTGTCAGAGTCAGGGTTAGAGGTACCCACCCAACGCAATATTGATTGTTTTCAAAGTCATATGTGGAACAGGGATTAATCATGGTTCATCTGTCCTCTGCCAGAGTTAGGGTTATCAAGGACATGAGAAAATCAGCCGCTACAATAACATTACAATACCGTTACGTAACCACCTGGCTGAATAACATTGTTGTTGTTTAAACCTACCACCATGTACTGTAGATATACTGCAGATATATGGAGAGATGTACTGTAGATATACTGCAGATATATGGAGAGATGTACTGTAGATATACTGCAGATATATGGAGAGATGTACTGTAGATATACTGCAGATATATGGAGAGATGTACTGCAGATATATGGAGAGATGTACTGTAGATATACTGCAGATATATCTAGAGATGTACTGCAGATATATGGAGAGATGTACTGTAGATATACTGCAGATATATGGAGAGATGTACTGTAGATATACTGCAGATATATGGAGAGATGTACTGCAGATATACTGCAGATATATGGAGAGATGTACTGTAGATATACTGCGATATATGGAGAGGTACTGTAAATATACTGCAGATATATGGAGAGATGTACTGTAGATACTGCAGATATATGAGAGATGTACTGTAGATATACTGCAGATATATGGAGAGATGTACTGTAGATATACTGCAGATATATGGAGAGATATACTGCAGATATATGGAGAGATGTACTGTAAATATACTGCAGATATATGGAGAGATGTACTGTAGATATACTGCAGATATATGGAGAGAGTCTGTAGATGTACTGCAGATATATGGAGAGATGTACTGTAGATATACTGCAGATATATGGGAGAGATGTACTGTAGATATACGCATTATGGAGAGATGTGTAATGTAGATATATGCGAGATTATGGAGAGTAGTACTGTAGATTATACTGCAGATATATGAGAGATGTAGTGTAGATATACTGCAGATTATCTAGAGATGTACTGTAAATATACGCAGATATATGGAGAGGATGTACTGTAGATTAACTGCAGATATATGGAGAGATGTACTGTAGATATACTGCAGATATATGGAGAGATGTACTGTAGATATACTGCAGATATATGGAGAGATGTACTGTAGATATACTGCAGATATATGGAGAGATGTACTGTAGATATACTGCAGATATATGGAGAGATGTACTGTAGATATATGGAGGATGTACTGTAGATATGTACTGCAGATGTTATGGAGAGATGTACTGTAGAATACTGCAGATATATGGAGAGATGTACTGTAGATATACTGCAGAATAGGGAGAGATGTACGTAGATATACTGCAGATATATGAGAGATTACTGAGATATACTGCAGATATATGGAGAGATGTACTGTAGATATACTAGCCAGATATAAGGATGAGATGTACTGTAGATATAACTGCAGATATATGAGAGATGTACTGTAGATATACTGCAGATATATGGAGAGATGTACTGAGATATACGCAGATATATTAAGGAGATGTACTGCAGATATATGGAGAGATGTATCTGTAGATAATACTGCAGATATATGGAGAGATGTTACTATTGAGTTAGATAGATACTGAGATATATAGAGAGATGATACTGCAGATATACTGCAGATATATAGAGAGATGTACTGCAGATATACAGCAGATATATACAGAGATGTACTGCAGATATATAGAGAGATGTACTGCAGATATACTGCAGATATATAGAGAGATGTACTGCAGATATACTGCAGATATATGGAGAGATGTACTGCAGATATACTGCAGATATATAGAGAGATGTACTGTAGATATACTGCAGATATATAGAGAGATGTACTGCAGATATACAGCAGATATATACAGAGATGTACTGCAGATATATAGAGAGATGTACTGCAGATATACTGCAGATATATGGAGAGATGTACTGCAGATATACTGCGATATATGGGAGATGTACTGCAGATATACTGCAGATATATAGAGAGATGTACTGTAAATATGCAGATTATACGAGATGTATGCAGATATACTGCAGATATATAGAGAGATGTACTGTAAATATACTGCAGATATATACAGAGATGTACTGCAGATATACTGCAGATATATAGAGAGATGTACTGTAAATATACTGCAGATATATAGAGAGATGTACTGTAAATATACTGCAGATATATACAGAGATGTACTGTAAATATACTGCAGATATATACAGAGATGTACTGTAAATATACTGCAGATATATACAGAGATGTACTGCTGATATATATAGAGATGTACTGCAGATATACACTACCGTTCAAAAGTTTGGGGTCACTTAGAAATGTCCTTGTTTTTGACTGAAAAGCAATTTTTTTTGTCCATTAAAATAACATCAAATTGATCAGAAATACAGTGTAGACATTGTTAATGCTGTAAATGACTATTGTAGCTGGAAATGGCAGATTTTTTATGGAATATCTACGTAGGTGTACAGAGGCCCATTATCAGCAACCATCACTCCTGTGTTCCAATGGCACGTTGTTTTAGCTAATCCAAGTGTATCATTTTAAAAGGCTAACTGATCATTAGAAAACCCTTTTACAATTATGTTAGCACAGCTGAAAACTGTTGTTCTGATTAAAGAAGCAATAAAACTGGCCTTCTTTAGACTAGTTGAGTATCTGGAGCATCAGCGTGTGTGGGTTCAATTACAGGCTCAAAATGGCCAGAAACAAAGAATTTCTTTTGAAACTCGTCAGTCTATTCTTGTTCTGAGAAATGAAGGCTATTCCATGCGAGAAATTGCCAAGAAATTTAAGATCTTATACAATGCTGTGTACTACTCTGTTCACAGAACAGCGTGAACTGTCTCTAACCAGAATAGACAGAGGAGTGGGAGGCCCCGGTGCACAACTGAGCAAGATGACAAGTACATTAGGCTGTCTAGTTTGAGAAACAGACGCCTCACAAGTCCTCAACTGGCAGCTTCATTAAATAGTAGCCGCAAAACACCAGTCTCAAAGTCAACAGTGAAGAGGTGACTCCAATAACCTGTTGGCACCACTGCTATCATTCAGAATGGACTCTTTAGCCTGTTGGCACCACTGCTATCATTCAGAATGGACTCTTTAGCCTGTTGTCACCACTGCTATCATTCAGAATGGACTCTTTAGCCTGTTGGCACCACTGCTATCATCAATAATGGACTCTTTAGCCTGTTGTCACCACTGCTATCATTCAGAATGGACTCTTTAGCCTGTTGGCACCACTGCTATCAATCATAATGGACTCTTTAGCCTGTTGGCACCACTGCTATCATTCAGAATGGACTCTTTAGCCTGTTGGCACCACTGCTATCATTCATAATGGACTCTTTAGCCTGTTGGCACCACTGCTATCATTCATAATGGACTCTTTAGCCTGTTGGCACCACTGCTATCATTCATAATGGACTCTTTAGCCTGTTGGCACCACGCTTATTTAAATGGAC
Organism: Salvelinus namaycush; assembly: GCF_016432855.1. NCBI lineage: Eukaryota > Metazoa > Chordata > Actinopteri > Salmoniformes > Salmonidae > Salvelinus > Salvelinus namaycush. The sequence continues at coordinate 40,632,924 of NC_052340.1, read as the reverse complement.
TCTTAGATCGTTGGCACATGCTATCAATCATAATGGACTCTTTAGCCTGTTGGCACCACTGCTATCATTCATAATGGACTCTTTAGCCTGTTGGCACCACTGCTATCATTCATAATGGACTCTTTAGCCTGTTGGCACCACTGCTATCATCAATAATGCACAGATTAAGAAACTTGTAAATTAGTTAATTTTGTTGTGCACCACACTTGATCTTAGCCATATTAATGCCAAAAAAGTGATCCTACAGCAATCCTCACCAGCAGAGGGCAGCAGTCCACACCAGCAGAGGGCAGCAGTCCCCACCAGCAGAGGGCAGCAGTCCCCACCAGCAGAGGGCAGCAGTCCCCACCAGCAGAGGGCAGCAATCCTCACCAGCAGAGGGCAGCAATCCTCACCAGCAGAGGGCAGCAATCCCCACCAGCAGAGGGCAGCAGTCCCCACCAGCAGAGGGCAGCAGTCCCCACCAGCAGAGGGCAGCAGTCCCACCAGCCAGAGGGGCAGCAGTCCCCACCAGCAGAGGGCAGCAATCCTCACCAGCAGAGGGCAGCAATCCTCACCAGCAGAGGGCAGCAATCCCCACCAGCAGAGGGCAGCGAGTCCCCACCAGCAGAGGGCAGCAGTCCCCCACCAGCAGAGGGCAGCAGTCCCCACCAGCAGAGGGCAGCAATCCTCAGCAGCAGAGGGCAGCAATCCCCACCAGCAGAGGGCAGCAGTCCCCACCAGCAGAGGGCAGCAGTCCCACCAGGCAAGGGACAGAGCGCATGCCCCACCAGCAGAGGGCAGCAGTCCCCACCAGCAGAGGGCAGCAGTCCCCACCAGCAGAGGGTAGCAGCAGTCCCACACCAGCAGAGTGCAGCAGTCCCCACCAGCTAGAGGGCAGCAGCTCCCACCGGCCACGTCCCACAGCAGAGGGCAGCAGTCCCCACCAGCAGAGGGCAGCAGTCCCCACCAGCAGAGGGCAGCAGTCCCCACCAGCAGAGGGCAGCAGTCCCCACCAGCAGAGGGCAGCAGTCCCCACCAGCAGAGGGCAGCAGTCCCCACCAGCAGAGTGCAGCAGTACCTAGCAACAGCACGCACGGACCAGAGGAGTCATGTTTCATTGAGATGTATTGTCCTCCAGGACCCTGTTTTACA
>NC_052340.1:40629345-40631690 GCF_016432855.1 Salvelinus namaycush | reverse complement strand
TTAGGAAGGAGGCAGGGTTAGTCAGGGTTAGTCAGGGTTAGGGAAGGAGGCAGGGTTAGTCAGGGTTAGTCAGGGATAGGGAAGGAGGCAGGGTTAGTCAGGGTTAGTCAGGGATAGGGAAGGAGGCAGGGTTAGTCAGGGTTAGTCAGGGTTAGGGAAGGAGGCAGGGTTAGTCAGGGATAGGGAAGGAGGCAGGGTTAGTCAGGGTTAGTCAGGGTTAGTCAGGGTTAGGGAAGGAGGCAGGGTTAGTCAGGGTTAGTCAGGGATAGGGAAGGAGGCAGGGTTAGTCAGGGTTAGTCAGGGTTAGGGAAGGAGGCAGGGTTAGTCAGGGATAGGGAAGGAGGCAGGGTTAGTCAGGGATAGGGAAGGAGGCAGGGATAGTCAGGGTTAGTCAGGGTTAGTCAGGGTTAGTCAGGGTTAGTCAGGGTTAGTCAGGGTTAGGGAAGGAGGCAGGGTTAGTCAGGGTTAGGGAAGGAGGCAGGGTTAGTCAGGGTTAGTCAGGGTTAGTCAGGGATAGGGAAGGAGGCAGGGTTAGTCAGGGATAGGGAAGGAGGCAGGGTTAGTCAGGGTTAGTCAGGGTTAGTCAGGGTTAGTCAGGGTTAGTCAGGGATAGGGAAGGAGGCAGGGTTAGTCAGGGTTAGGGAAGGAGGCAGGGTTAGTCAGGGTTAGTCAGGGTTAGTCAGGGTTAGTCAGGGTTAGGGAAGGAGGCAGGGTTAGTCAGGGATAGGGAAGGAGGCAGGGTTAGTCAGGGTTAGTCAGGGTTAGTCAGGGTTAGTCAGGGTTAGTCAGGGTTAGTCAGGGATAGGGAAGGAGGCAGGGTTAGTCAGGGTTAGTCAGGGTTAGTCAGGGTTAGGGAAGGAGGCAGGGTTAGTCAGGGTTAGTCAGGGTTAGGGAAGGAGGCAGGGTTAGTCAGGGTTAGTCAGGGATAGGGAAGGAGGCAGGATTTGGGGATTTTCCTCTCTGACCATCAGATGACTATGGAACAGCTAAGAAGGAAGAGACACTTCAGTGTCTACGATCAAGGTGGTCTGAACCAGGCTTAGGCTTAGGGTTTAACCAGGCTTAGGGTTTAACCAGGCTTAGGGTTTAACCAGGCTTAGGGTTTAACCAGGCTTAGGCTTAGGGTTTAACCAGGCTTAGGGTTTAACCAGGCTTAGGCTTAGGGTTGAACCAGGCTTAGGGTTTAACCAGGCTTAGGTTTAGGGTTGAACCAGGCTTAGGGTTGAACCAGGTTTAGACTTGGGGTTGAACCAGGCCTAGGCTTAGGCTTTGGGTTGAACCAGGCTTAGACTTAGGGTTGAACAAGGCTTAGGCTTAGGGTTTAACCAGGCTTAGGTTTAGGAATGAACCAAGCTTAGGGTTGAACCAGGTTTAGACTTGGGGTTGAACCAGGCTTAGGCTTAGGGTTAGGGTTGAATCAGGCTTAGGCTTAGGGTTGAACCAGGCTTAGGGTTGAACCAGGTTTAGACTTGGGGTTGAACCAGGCTTAGGCTTAGGGTAAGGGTTGAACCAGGCGTAGGCTTAGGGTTTTACCAGGCTTAGGCTTAGGGTTGAACCAGGCTTAGGCTTAGGGTTGAACCAGGCTTAGGGTTGAACCAGGTTTAGACTTGGGGTTGAACCAGGCTTAGGCTTAGGGTTAGGGTTGAACCAGGTTTAGACTTGGGGTTGAACCCGGCTTAGGCTTAGGGTTAGGGTTGAACCAGGCTTAGGCTTAGGGTTGAACCAGGCTTAGGCTTGAACCAGGTTTATACGTGGTGTTGAACCAGGCTTAGGCTTGGGGTTGAACCAGGTTTAGACTTGGGGTTGAACCAGGTTTAGGCTTAGGGTTGAACCAGGCTTAGGCTTAGGGTTGAACCAGGCTTAGGCTTAGGGTTGAACGTGGCTTAGGTTTAGGGTTAGGGTTGAACCAGGCTTAAGGTTGAACCAGGTTTAGGGTTATGGTTGAACCAGGCTTAGGCTTAGGCTTGAACCAGGCTTAGGCTTAGGTGTAGGGTTGAACCAGGTTTAGGTGTAGGTTTGAACCTGGTTTAGGTGTAGGGTTGAACCAGGTGTAGGGTTGAACCATGTTTAGGCTTAGGTGTAGGGTTGAACCAGGTTTAGGTGTAGGGTTGAACCAGGTGTAGGGTTGAACCAGGCTTAGGCTTAGGTGTAGGGTTGAACCAGGCTTAGGCTTAGGTGTAGGGTTGAACCAGGCTTATGCTTAGGTGTAGGGTTGAACCAGGCTTAGGTGTAGGGTTGAACCAGGTTTAGGTGTAGGGTTGAACCAGGTGTAGGTGTAGGGTTGAACCAGGCTAAGAAAACAAATGAATATTCTAGCCATATTCTACACACACACACACACACAC